>NC_064851.1:5738124-5948124 GCF_024139225.1 Suncus etruscus
GGATCGGCTGCTTGCAAGGCAAACGCCGCTGTGCTATCTCTCTGGGCCTTTTTTTTGGTTTTTGTATCACACCTGGCAGCACTCAGGGGTTCCTCCTGGCTCTACGTGGCAGGCTTGGGGGACCATGTGGAATATCGGGATTAGAACTCCCATCCTTCTGCATGCCAGGCAAACGGCCTACTTCCATGCTATTTCTCTGGCCTTCTAGATTTTAATTTTTATATTTGGCCACATCTAGCTATGCTCAGGGCTTACTCCTGACTTTGCACTCAGGGATCACTCTTGGCAAGCTTGGAATACCATATGTAGTGCCTGAGATAGAAACCTGGTCAACAATATGCAAGGCAAATACCCTATAGGCTGTATTACTGCTCGACCCCCCCTGTGTTTTAATATGAGGGCAATGTTTTTTTCATTCTGTATGAGAATGGAGAGACAATTTTTAGTCATCTTGGTTATTGGGTTTGGAAAGATAAGCAAGTAAGGTACTTGCCTTGCACAAGGCAGATTTGATCCCTGGTACTACATACTGTACAGTCCCCAGAGCCCCGCTAGAAGTGATCTCTGAGCAGAGTCAGGAGAAAGCCCTGAGCACCACTGGTAGTAGCTGCACCCACAAACAAAAATAATAGCCCCAAAATATCATTATTATTTTGGGAAAAAATAATCCTACAATACCTTATTAGTAAGTCATGAACATTTTGAGCATCACTCACAGTTGGAGACAAATCTGTATCAGAATTATTGTCCTATGACACCAAAAGGGAGTGTCACAAGATTTTAGTCCAAACATTGTCTACTGTGGCTCCATTCCAATTGTCCCTAATAATAGGACTAAAAGGAACACCAAGAGGGACTCAGGGAGCCTCTTTTGAGGGTATGAGGGATGGCTAAGAAGGTGTGATGCTACACCCAGTGATGCTCAGGGATCATTCCTGATGATGCAAAGTCCTGGAGACCAAGTAGAGTAAAAGAATCTAACCAGGATCATTGCACCCCTCCAAAAAAAAAAAATCTCTGTACTGAAAATTCTCTCTAGCCAGTGGTTTGAAGTGGCTGCCTTTAGGAATCTAGACCAGGCAACTGCAAGGGATGTGCGTGGTGTTGATGATCAGGAGAAAAAGCGGGGTGCATTGGGCTGTATTAAGATCACTGACCCTGGGGCCGGGCGGTGGCGCTAAAGGTAAGGTGCCTGACTTGCCTGCGCTAGCCTTGGACGGACCGCGGTTCGATCCCCCGGTGTCCCATATGGTCCCCCAAGCCAGGAGCAACTTCTGAGCACATAGCCAGGAGTAACCCCTGAGCGTTACCGGGTGTGGCCCAAAAACCAAAAAAAAAAAAAAAAAAAAATAAAGATCACTGACCCCATAAGCACCGATTTTTGCTGGCTGGCTTTAGAAATCCTGGTCCTAACACGTGGCCTTACCTGTGCCTAGAGTCAGGCCCTAAGCGCTGCACTAGCACTCATCCCAACCAGCCCAGCATCCAGAGCATGAACCGGCAGCAACCGTGGGTCCCCCTCCTCCTGACAGAGTAACTGTCCTCATTTTTGCCTGCTCCAAACTGAAAGTCTACACCAGGAGGCTCTTTTTTGAGCATCTTCTCTTTACAATATGGTGTGCTCTCGCCCCTAAAATTCCCTTACAAACTACTTTTGCACCCAATAGGCTTCTATTTCCCGGGCTAGAAACTATGAACACGTTTCTAAAAGCAGGCAAATCGTAGATGCCTTAACCAGAAATGAGGGTCCTTCACTCCCCCAACACACGCACGTTGAAGTCCTCCAGTGGCTGCATTCCGCCATCTTTGGTGTGGCATCACTCCTAGTGTCTGGGGCCATTTTTATTGATAGCGCTATAATGCCCAGAATACACCCTTGAAATCACACCCATAATGCATATTATTCTTTTTGTAAGTCCTTATATGAAGTAAAAGGTGAAGGGGGAAAAAATAAAGTGGGTGTTTATAACCTGTGACCTTCCCAAGATGGCCGCAGAGACAGCCCGGCGCCACTGGCGCCACTTCCGGTTTCCCGGCGTGCCTTGCACGCCCGGACTTCCGGCCTCGTGACGCCGGGGCGGGCTTCGCTCTCTTTTGCCTTTCTCCTTCCCAAGTTTTGGGGGAGCCCCGCAGCCATGTCGTACCCCGCCGACGATTACGAGTCTGAGGTGAGCCGGCCCTGAGCCGTGTGAGGGGGCTTCCCAGGGTGCTGGGCCTGGCGCTTTGACTGTCCCGGCCTCTCCTGGAACTCCCACCGGCCTGGGGCCCACATGCTGCCGTCTAGCTCAGCACCTGCCCAGTGTCTGGCCACCCCCTTCCCGCCTCGATCTCCGTTTGCAGGACAGAGGGCGGGTGGATGTGGGTCCAGGGGTGCAATGACAGCTCTAGGGGCCTGAGAGATAGCAGCATGGAGGTAGGGCAGGGCGTTTGCCTTGCATGCAGACGGGGGTTCGAATCCCGGCACCTCATATTATGAACCTCCGAGCCTGCCGGGAGCGATTTCTGAGCATAGAGCCAGGTGTGGCCCTTGTGCACAGCTGGATTTGGCCCCCACCAAATAGGAATCAATCAATGAAGTTTAAAAAAAGTATGTATGGGGCCCGGAGAGATAGCACAGCGGTGTTTGCCTTGCAAACAGCCGACCCAGGACCAAAGGTGGTTGGTTCGAATCCCGGTGTCCCATATGGTCCCCCGTGCCTGCCAGGAGCTATTTCTGAGCAGACAGCCAGGAGTCACCCCTGAGCAACGCCGGGTGTGACCCAAAAACCCCCAAAAAAAAAAAAAAAAAAAAGTATGTATGAAGCTATGAAATGATTTGGAAAAGTTGTCACTATGAAAGTAAGGTCAAGTACAATCATTAAGAAAAAGATTCGAGGCCAGAGAAAAAACATGAAGGTAGGGCGATTTTATTTATTTATTTATTTATTTATTTATTTATTTATTGCCTTGCATGCAGGACGTTGGTTCGAATCCCGGCATCCCATAGGGTCCCCTGAGCCTGCCAGGAGCGATTTCTGAGTGTAGAGCCAGGAAGAACCCCTGAGCACTGCCGGGTGTGACCCCTCCACAAAACAAAAAGCAATGACAGCTCTTGATAGGTGTGAGCCGTTCCTGCAGCTATAACACTTGTTGGGGTGCTCAGAGCTGTTTCCCACTACCCAGAGTGTTGTCATGTCACTTTGGCCAGGACTGTTCCCTGGCGTGACACATAGGCCCCTCGAGGGGGATACTCGGTCTAGTGGTTGCTGACTGTCTGGTTTCTTTCCTTAACAGGCCGCCTATGACCCCTACGCTTATCCGGGAGACTATGATATGCACACAGGTGAGAAGGCGGGGGTATGTGACCTCGACAGCCAACCGATACTTCGGGGGACCGCCTGTCTGTGAAAGTTGCAGAACAGCCCCAAGAAAGGCATCTTATCGGTTAACCAAGTGCAGCTTCTTTCTTGGTGTCTGGGGCTCCTCTGGCATTCAAATCCTGGATGAACTGTCTGCTAGCAGCAGGGCCGTGGAGACAGGTGCAGCATTGAAGGGACCTGCCTAGAGGTCTCAGAAAGGAAAGATGGAGAGAAAATAATTTTTTGGGAGGGATGATGGGATCCACACCTGGGTTGATTTCTGGTTCTGTACTTAGTGCTGGAGGGGTGGGGAGTGGGGTGGTACCAGGAATTGAACCAGTGACAGTGTGCTAGTTGAGTGCCTTAGTCCCTAAGAAGAGAATCTGACAGTGGGAATGTAAAGGAATTTCATCCCCATTCAGATGAAGTCTTGGTTAAAAGTGGCTGAGAGAGGGGCTGGCGAGATAGCATAGAGGTAAGACGTTTGCCTTGCATGCAGAAGAATGGTGGTTCGAATCCCGGCATCCCATAGGGTCCCCCGAGCCCCCTTGGAGCGATTTCTGAGTGTAGACCCAGGAGTAATCCCTGAGCACTGATGGGTGTGACCCAAATACCAAAAAAAAAGTGGCTGAGAGAGGGCCACTAGCACAGTAGGTAGGGCGTTTGCTGTGCACAGGGCTGACTGGGTTTTGATACCCCAGCATCTCATTTGGCCCCCAGAGCCTGCCAGGAGTAACCTTTGAGGGCTTCAGTGAGTGGCCCAATAAACATACAAAAAAAAAGTGGCCTAGGCTTCCTGAGAGGTCAACATGATTTAAGGGGAGAGTTTAGTGTATTTCAAATGGTCTTTTCAACAGTCGGGAAAATCCCCTAAATATGTGTTGTTTCAAGTTTGCAAGGGAGAAAGTTTACTGTGCAGAGTTTTATGGCTTGCACCCAGAGATAGAAAATGATGGTTTCTCATTCAGAAATACAAAGCTCTGGGGCTGGAGTAATAGCACAGCGGTAAGGTGTTTGCCTTACACGTAGCCTACACAAGACGGATGGTGGTTCGATTCCCAGCATCCCATATGGTCCCCTGAGCCTGCCAGGAGCGGCTTCTGAGCGTAGAGCCAGGAGTAACTCCTGCGTGCTGCCGGGTGGGACCCAAAAACAAACAAACGAACGAAGGAACAAAAGTTCCTGTTCTTCCCTGTCCTGGTGTGTTCTTCCTGCTCTCCACCCATCTGTTATGGGGAGTATACACATGTCTTCTAGGTTCTTGGGGGTGTATGTTTCTGTTCTAGGTTCTTGGGTAAGTCATATTTCTAGGTTCTCAGGTGGCGTGCGCCCCTGTTGTATATTCAGTGTGTCCGTCTTAGGTTCTTGGGGATTTCTAGATTCTTGGGGAAATACACACTTCTAAATTCTCGGGGTTGTCGGGAGAGCGTATGTTTCTGTTCTAGGTTCTTGGGTGTTGTGTATCCCTATTCTAGGTTCTCAGAGTGTGCCTGTCCTAGGTTCTCTGGGGGGAGTGTATGCTTCTGTTCTAGTTCCCCGGGGAAGTTCACACATCTGTTCTAGGTTCTCAGGGAGTGTATACCCGTGTATAAACCAGACAAGTTTCTTGCCTGCCTATAGTTCTGGTCACTGAGGGGGGGGACCCATGAGTAGAGTCATGGTGATGATTTACTTGTGTTTGTGTGAGCCACACCCAGTGGTTCTCAGGTTACTCCTGGCTCTGCACTCAGGAATTACTCCTGGCAGTGCTGGGCCACTATAGGGGATGCTGGGAATCAAACATGAGTCAGCTTCATGGAGGGCAAGCGCCCTACCTGAGATGTACTATTGCTCTGGCCTCCAGTGATGACATTTTTTTTGAAGAAACTTGGGATAGACTGGGAATGACTAATGAACATTGCATCTTTGTTTGTTTGTTTGTTTGTTTGTTTGGGGGCCACATTCAGCAGTGCTCAGGGCTTGATCCTGGCACTATGCTCAAGGATCACTCCTGACAGCACTCTGGGTGGGGGACATTATGGGGTGCTGGGATCAGCCATGTGTAAGGCCAGCACCTTATCCCCACTGTATTATCTCTCAGATCCCTCCAGAATTCTATCTCTTAAAGGGGCATTATGTCGATGGTCTGGATTGGGGTGCAGTTGGGGCTGGGCGGGCACATGGCTGAGGGGTGGGGTGGGAAACGCTCTCCAGTGCCCTGTCCTGTGTCCTCTCAGGTGACCCCAAGCAGGACCTGGCCTACGAGCGCCAGTATGAGCAGCAGACCTACCAGGTGATCCCGGAAGTGATCAAGAACTTCATCCAGTATTTCCACAAGACCGTCTCGGACCTCATTGACCAGAAGGTGTACGAGCTGCAGGCCAACCGGGTGTCCAGCGACATCATCGACCAGAAGGTTTACGAGATCCAGGACATCTACGAGAACAGGTCTCCACCTGCCGCAGGCACACATCTGGTCTGCGATGCCCCAACTTCGATCCCCATTCCTGCTGCAGTGTGGTTCCCTGCTCATCCCACACAGAATGATCCAGATGAATAGCCAGGCCCTGTTAGGGAACCAACCAGAAATGGCTATTTGGGTGTCACGTGGGAGGTTTGTCCCCCAGAAAAGGCACCTCCCCTGGCCCCTTGTGTGCTCTTCCCCCTTTCTGGGCCTGGACCTGTAGGTGTGGAATGTCTGATCCTCTGTGGTGGCTGTCTCACGTCTGTCTGTCTGCTTTACAGCTGGACCAAGCTCACGGAAAGGTTCTTTAAGAATACACCCTGGCCTGGGGAAGAAGCCATCGCCCTCCAGGTGGGCCACGGTAGGTGTGGCTATAAGCCTTCAGCCTTCCCGTCACTGCCATGCTCTGTTGAGCATCTGTTTTGGGGCTAGGGTGGGGCCACACCTAGTGGTTGGAGCGCTACCCAGCTCAGTACCCAGGGTCAGTCCTGGCGGTGCTTGGGACCATGCATCGACAGGCTTTGCGCTGGCCTCCTGCAGGTCAGGCCGTGCCTAGCTCTTAGAGCCTTCCCCAGCTCCTCGGGTCACCTACAATTTCTCTGGGTGCGTTTCAGACCATTGGTCACTGCTGACAGAATGTGGACCAACTCACCAGGAGGAGTGCCAGAGGGATAGCACCTTGTCAGGGTGCTTGCCTGGCACTCTACAGGCCCTGGTACAGATACCCAGTGTTGAAAAACATACTAATTTTTGAGTCCTGGATGGACGTGGATGAAGGGATGGAAGCCTTCTTCCAGCCCGGGCCATGCACCTGCAACCCCCTCCAGCCGTCACGGAGTCTCAGGGTTCAGGATAGCGGCGGGGAAATGATCCACAGGCAGTTGGGTTTCAGGAGACATCAACTTTATTAAGGCCCTAGCCACCACGTGTGGCTCCTAAGCTTTAAAACCTTTTAAGCCAACTCCCTGAAAAGCCTTGCATTCAACCTGTCTTTTCTACCTCCATCCTAGCTCTCGCTCCATCTCTCTTGCTGAATCCCTGAATTCCCTTTGATCCCCTGAGGTAACCCCTTTGTTCTTCCAAAGACCCCTCCCAGAAATAGGCTGGTCTTACCATCAGGTAAGATAATACCTGTAGATGGGGGATGGGGTGGAACAGTGCCACAGATGGTTCTCTGGACCTTGCCAAGGTTCACACCTGCTCACATGACTCTAAATAGTTCCTGAGCATCTTTGTGATCCAAACTTTTCACCCCATTCCCTTAAAAGAAGAGTGATATTTTTTCATTTTTTCATTTATTTATTTGTTTATTTATTTATTTATTTATTTTGTTTTTTTCTGGGGGGCCACACCCGGCGGTTCTCAGGGGTTACTCCTGGCTGTCTGTCTGCTCAGAAATCGCTCCTGGCAGGCACCGGGGACCATATGGGACACCGGGATTCGAACCAACCACCTTTGGTCCTGGATCGGCTGCTTGCAAGGGCAAACACTGCTGTGCTATCTCTCCAGGCCTTATTTTTTTTTTTTTTTTTTTTTTTTTTTTTTTGGTTTTTTTTGGGTCACACCTGGCAGTGCTCAGGGGTCATTCCTGGCTCCAGGCTCAGAAATTGCTCCTGGCAGGCACAGGGGACCATATGGGGCGCCGGGATTCGAACCGATGACCTCCTGCATGAAAGGCAAACGCCTTACCTCCATGCTATCTCTCCGGCCCCATTTTTTTTTTTTTTTTAAGGGGGACAGCCACACTGGACAGTGCTCGGGGCTTACATAAGGTTCTGCACTTGGGAATCACTCCTGACAGTCTTGAGGGACCATATGGGGTTAAATCTGGATCGGAGCATGCCAGGCAAATGTCCTCCTTGTATCTCTCCGGCCCCCCGTGATTGAGCTTCATTTTGTCCAGGGCTCATTCCTGGCTCTGCATTCAGGAATTATTCCTGGAGGTGCTCAGGGGACCATGTTGGATGCTGGGTCTCCCTGTCTTTATGTCTTTGACACATGTTCCTTATTTTCTGTGCTGATTTACCTAAATAACAGGATAAAAAAAGTGCAGCTGTGAGTGAGATTAAAATGAGATTGATCCAATGGAGCCGGAGCGGTGGTGCAAGTGGTAGGGCATTTGCCTTGCACGCACTAGCCTAGGGTGGATCTCAGTTTCCCCAAGTCAGGACTGATTTCTGAGCGCATATCCAGGAGTAATCCCTGGCACCGGGTGTGGCTCAAAAAGACAAACAAAAAAAGAAATTAAAAAATGAGATTGAACCAAGGGCCAGACATATCCTACAGGGAAAAGGCGCTTGGCATGCATCTGACACCAGTTCCTGTCCTGACACCCAGCATCCATCGCCATTAGTGACCTCGGAATACACGTCTTCCTCAGCAGGAACTCTGAGCGCTGGCACTTGTAGTATCTGGGGGTGGGAATAAATGAGTGACTCTCCTCTCATGGATTCTCGAGCATGCGCCTTAGAGCCTCTAGGTCGCTCCATCTCTTTCCTTGTCTCCCTAGTGCCTGCAGAGGGGAGCATTGCCGGAGGATCTCGTTCTGTGGGTTCAGGCTCTCCCCTTCCATCTCTTTCAGACTCTGTCTTTCTGATCCTGTACAAAGAACTGTACTACAGACACATCTATGCCAAAGTCAGCGTGAGTACCAGTGTCATTGGTGACGCTTCCCTTTGTGTGTGTGTGTGTGTGTGTGTGTGTGTGTGTGTGTGTGTGTGTGTGTGTGTGTGTGGTTATTTTGTTTTTGTTTTGATGCCTTGGGTTACTCCTGTCTCCGTTCTCAAAATTCGCTTCTGGCAGTCTCTGGGACCACATGGGATTTCGGGAATTGAACCTGGGTCGGTCGTGTACAAGGCAAATGCCTTCCTCACTGTGCAATGGCTCTGGCCCTTTGTTTACCTCTTTGATTTGTTTCTTTGGGGGCCATACCTGGAAGTGCTCAGGGGTCATTCCTGACAGTGCTTGGGGCCAGGCTCAGCTAGTGAGGCGGCCTGGCTGCTTGTAGCAGAATCTCACAGAAACCAAGGCAGGAAGGCCACCTCATTCCATCTTATCTTCTCTTCCTGCTCAGCTTCGGGTCCCCGGAACAGCATCTTCTTTTAGTTACTTTTAGTTACTACCCCCAAACCTTCCACTCTCCTGCCTGGCTAGCCTTGAGATCTGGTGTCTCTCGCAGGGCTGGACCCAGCTGTGAGCTGGGACCCTGTGGGGTGGGGTGTGGGCCTTGTCGGCTGCTGGGGTGCTTGCTCCACACCCCAGGCTCTTGGACTGTGTGTGTTGGGGCCACTCCCAGGGCCCCCTGGCGGGGCAGGATCATCGCTGCTCACTGATCCTGGTCCGGTCTCTTGGCAGGGGGGCCCTTCCTTGGAGCAGAGGTTTGAGTCCTACTACAACTACTGCAACCTCTTCAACCACATCCTCAGTGAGTCTTGGTACTGGGGAATGGCGAGCCGTGGGAGGGGGTTGGGGGTCTCCAGCCCTGGTGCTTGCTTGTTTGTTTTGACTTTTGAAACGAACCTGGTGGTACTCAGGGCTTATTTCTGCTCTGTGCTCAGAAATCACTCCTGGCAGCTCAGGAGACCCTATAGGACGCCGGGAATCAAACCTGGGCTGACCACATGCAAGGCAAGTGCCCTCTGCACTGTGCTATGGTTCCGCCTCTCATAGTTTGTTTTTGTTTCCTTTGGTTTTGGTTTTTAGGTCATACCCGGCAGTACTCAGGGCTTACTCTTGGTTCTGCACTCAGGAATTCCTCCTGATCAGCTCTAGGTGGGTGGGGGGAATCACAGTGGGTGCCAGGGATCAAATGTAGGTCAGCTGTGTGCAAGACAAGTGCACTAACCCCTGGACTGTGTCTCAACCCCACCTTGTGGTAGAGTTGAAAATCAGGACACAAAGTCATTCACCATCATCCTTGCTCTCAGAACTCCATTGGTTATTCAGGGAGTGTTTTGGTTCTAGAACCTACTTCATTATTTATTGATTTGTCTATTTTTGGTTTTGGGTCCTACCCAGAGGTACTCAGCATTCAGGAATCACCCCTGGCCAGCTTGGAGGACCGTGGGAGGAGGAGATTGGGGTATCAGGACCCAAGCCCAGTTGGCCTGCTGTAGCTTCGCTCTGGCCCCTGTGCCAGCTAGAACAGTGGCTTCTCCTGTGCCTTGAGCGAAGTGTGTGTGTGTCGGTAGGGTCTGGCACGTGGCTCCTTTTTCTTTGAGTTGGTTGTTTGCCCGTTGGCTCTGCTGCCTTCACAGAGGCCATGTCCCTTGTTCGTCTGACTGCTGTGGTCTCCCCACAGATGCTGACGGACCTGCACCCCTGGAATTGCCGAACCAGTGGCTCTGGGACATCATTGATGAGTTCATCTACCAGGTACATGTGTGGAAACATCTGGGCTGGATCGGGGCGCTTGTGACCGGGTCTGTGAAGTTAACAGGAGGATACGGGGGCTGGAGAAGTGGCTCTGAGCTGGGAGGTTCACACTTGGCCTGGAGCGGCCTGCAGCGCTGCCCTGGCACTGCCTTGGGCCTGGTTCCTGGGATGGGAGGTGGGGAGTGACTCCCAGAAAACAAACAAAATCCCAAGAAATGTGTGGTCATGTGGCTCAGCAACAGCGCATACCAGGCTCGCCTGAGGCCTGAGGTGCTGGCCTTGCCCCAAGAACAATGATTGCACGCATTGATGCCCTCTCTGTGGATGGTTCTGTGTGGATAGTGGACTCTTGTGTCTCAGTGCTCTGAACAGTGGATGAGACTGAAGAGTTGATTGGGAGTGGTGGAGGGCATTCCTGGCTGTGCTCCAGCTCCCTCTAGGTGGGGTTAGAGATATCCTGTGGTGGGGTGCTGAAGATTGATCCCTACTCAGCTGCGTGTAAGGACTGCTGACCCTAGGCATTCTCTCTCTCTCTGGCCTCACGGAATCTTCTTTTCCTTGGTTTTTGAGGCCATACCCAGCAGTAATCAGGGGTTACTCCTGGCTCTGCACTCATGAATCGCTCCAGGCAGGCTCCGGGAACCACATGGGATGCCGGCGATCAAGCCTGGGTGGGTCACATGCAAGAAAATGCTTTCTCCACTGTCCTATCACTTTGGCTCCAGAATCCCTTTCTTATTTGGCCTTTATGTTCATGTAACACCCAAGAGACTAGGTGAGCGCAGTGCAAAAGCCGCCTGCTCAGGACGAGGTTTCTGAGGCAAAGGCCTCCTTCGGCCCCCAGAGGCTTGGATTTGAGGCGCTTGCCGTGTGTGGTCTTAGAGGATCATCATCGCTAAGCCTGTCATCCTCTTAAGGCAATCCCGTCCTGGCTTTGCTGCTGTCACTCCCCCGGGTATAAAGTCAGTCAGCTGTGCCAGACTGGCTCACGGGCACCTCTTCCCTGCCACTCTCTTTGTCAGTGGCTCTTGAGACCCGGAGGTAGCCAGATGGCACCTAGAGGAAAACCAGGCCTTGAGCATGCCAGGCGTCAGCCCTCTGAGCCATCTCCTCAGCCCTCTCAGTTTTTTGTTCCATTTCTGGGCCACACCTCGCAGTGCTCAGGGTTTACTCCCGGCTCTTGATCTCTAGGATCTCTCCTGTGAGGCTCGGGGACCTTAAAATGGTGCCGGGATGAAACTGGTCTTGGCTGTGGTCTTGCTTGTGTGTGAGGCAAGAGCCTCGCCTGCTCTCTTTAAACTCTGCTGCCCTGTCTGTTTTAATTGTGGGGACTTTCTCTCCTGCACTCTCGGAGATAATGTGCACGTTTTTGTCAGGGGTGAGGTTTGGGCCAAGCCCACCTGTGCTCATAGGTGTGTCCCTAAGTTCTAGTGGTTCACATAAACCCCGATCTCACCCCAACTGCATCCTGGACCAAGGCAGCTGTCTAGCATGTTGGTTTTTGTTGCAGCCAGCCTTGGCTCTCACTCTGCTGAGTTTAAGTCTTACAGAATGAAACACCAGCACTTGTGTGTTCAGAGCAGCTCCAGACCACTTGGAACATGGTGCCCTAACCAAGAGCAACCAGAGTTAGCCGCAAGGCTTTTATTGAGTTGCTTGCTTGCTTGCTTGCTTGCTTGTTTGAGCCATCGCAGCTGTGCTTGGGATCACCTCATGGTGCTCTCTGAGACGAGCTTGGTGTTGCTGTTTGAGCTGGGGCTTCCATGTGCACCTCGTGTGTCCAGTCTACTGAGCCATCTCTCTGTCCCCTCAAACAAAGGGAGATCTCTTTTTAATTTTTTTAAATTCTGACTAAAAAGGTCATGCTTCCATTCTCTGTCGGTGACCTGTGGGGTCAGCTTTATCCTGGTCCCTGAAGGATTCCTAGCCCCCAGATAAATACTGGGGTGTCTCCCTTGTGGGGGCTGGTTCTGGCTTGATACTGAAGATCTCTTCAGCTGTCTTCCTTTTCCCCTCGCCACCATGTTGTCCTCTGTCCTCCTGGCCATGGCCTGATGGATGACAAGCCTCCTCTCGCTTCATTGTGGGACCCAGAGACACGCAGTGACTTTTGACCCCGTATGGCTCTTTTGTTTGTTTTGTTTTGGGGGACCACACCCGGCGGTGCTCAGGGTTACTCTGGCTCTGTGCTCAGAAATTGCTCCTGGCAGGCTCAGAGGACCATATGGGATGCCGGGAATCGAACCTAGGTCTATCCTGGGTCGGCCATGTACAAGGCAAATGCCCTACTGCTGGGGCCGGAGAGATAGCGTGGAGGTAAGGCGTTTGCCTTCCATGCAGAAAGATGGTGGTTCGAATCCCAGCATCCCATCTGGTCCCCCGAGCCTGCCAGGAGTAACCCCTGAGTGCTGCCGGGTGTGACCCAAAAACCAAAACCAAAAAAAAAAAAAAACGCCCTATTGTTGTGCTATGTCTCTGGCCACCCTGTGTGGCTCTTGAGTTGGGTTTTCCACAAACAATCCTGTACTGAGCTGGGATTTGACTTCGTGTTTGCCCATCACTTTCTGTCACTGCCAGCTCCCACAGGGCTGGGAATGATCTGCCTGGAAGGCTTGGCTGGACCTTGCTCATGCGGCCCCTCTTGGTTCCCGCAGTTCCAGTCATTCAGCCAGTACCGATGCAAGATAGCCAAGAAGTCAGATGAGGAGATTGAATTTCTGCGCTCCAACCCCAAGATCTGGAACGTGCACAGTGTCCTCAATGTGCTCCACTCGCTGGTCGACAAGTCCAACATCAACCGGCAGCTGGAGGTCTACACCAGTGGAGGTTCGGGCTCCGTTCCCCACAGAAAACACGGGGCATGGGCTCTGGGGCGGCTGCGCCAGTCTGGCAGTGCTACACTTGTTTGGGGGGGGCGGGCATGCAGACTTACCTGGGGAACAAGCTTTGAGGGCCAAGGCCGAGTTTTGAGGGTTCCCGCCTGGGAGTACGGTGATGATCATCCCGCAGCCTGAGAGTCCCCTCTGCCCAGGCACATAGGCAGCTTCTTTGGCCCGGGAGAAGAAAGTCCTGCAACCTACATAGTCTGGTCCGCCCATTGCCTCTTCACAGGAGGGCGGCCCTGGCCTGCCTCAGCCCTGGCACTGCCAAGGGGAAAAAAAGAACATTTGCAAATGTTGACGCCGTCTGTTCGATGTTCCCCAGCCACAGTTGTTATTGTTTGTTATTTTCGTGGCTCTTTGTTTTAAGAGCTTTTGAGTTCAATTACAGGCTTTTTTAGAATTTCTACTTTTGTTGGAAAGACGCAGCAGTTCTGATTGCTTTTGTTTTTGTTTATTGTTTTTTGATTTTGGGCCACACCCAGTGATGCTCAGTGGTTACTCCTGGCTCTGCGCTCAGAAATCGCTCCTGGTTCAGGGGACCATATGGGATGCCAAGGATAGAACCCAGGTCCATCTGGGTCAGCTGCATGCGTGCAAGGCAAACGTCCTACTACTGTGCTATTGTTCTGGCCCCTCTGATTGCTTTTGGATTTTTGAGCATACCCAGTAGTGTTCAGAGTTTACTCCTAGCTTTGTGCTCAGGTGGTGTTCTGGGATCATATGTAGTTTGGGGATTGAGGCTAGGCCGAAGTTTTCTTGGGAGTAGGGGGAGGGGACCATACCTGAAGGAATTCAGGGAGTCTGCTCTGTGCTCAGGTCTGAGTAATGCCAAGGATGATTTAGCCTTGTGCAAAGACAGCAGGGGGACCGCCCATGCTGGTCTATCTGGTCCCCTTTTGTGTTTTTTTCCTCCCTTTTGTATTTTTATTTATTGTTTGTTTTTGTTTTTGGACCATACCCAGTGCGCGGGTTACTTTTGGCTCTGCACTCAGAAATTGCTCTGGCAGGCTCAGGGGACCATATGGGATGCTGAGGATTATTTACTTTTATTTTTAATTTATTTTTAAAGTAAAAATGTTATTCAAAGGGGAGGAAGAGGACAAGAAAAAGTAACACAGGGCTGGAGAGATAGCACAGCAGTAGGGCATTTGCTTTGCATGCAGAATCCCAGCATCCCACATGGTCCCCCAAGCATACCCGGAACGATTTCTGGAAAGATGCAGCAGTTCTGATTGTTTTTAGTTTTTTTTTTTTTTTTTTTTGGTTTTTGGTTTTTGGGCCACACTTGGCGGTGCTCAGGGGTTACTCCTGGATGTCTGCTCAGAAATCGCTCCTGGCAGGCACCGGGGACCATATGGGACACCGGGATTTGAACCAACCACCTTTGGTCCTGGATCGGCTGCTTGCAAGGCAAACGCCGCTGTGCTATCTCTCCGGGCCCTCTGATTGCTTTTGTTTTTGTTTATTGATTTTTGAGTAATCCCTGAGCATCACCAGGTGGGACCCAAAAACCAAAAAGAGAAAGGAAGAGTAACACACTCAGCACACAGGCTTCTCCAGAAGCGGAGGGATCTCTGGAACACAGCCCAGCCTGAAAGTAGGAAAGCACCTTTCTCGGGAGGGGAGTGCAGATGACATGCTTGGATCTAGGGAGCACATATGCTGGGACCCCATTTTTTGGTTTGGTTTTGGGGTCTTTGGGCCACTCCTAGTGATGCTCAGGGCTTCTTTCTCCTGGCTCTTTACTTAGGATTCACTCCTAGTGGTGCTCGAGGGTCAAATGGGGTACAAGGGATGGAACCCAGATTGGCCAAGTACAAGGCAAACACCGTCCCCACTGTTCTATTGCTCCAGCCCCTCCTCTTCTTATTGATTTTTTGGGGGGGTCACACCCATGGGGCTTAGGGGTTCTTTCTGGGTCTGTGCTCAGAAATCGCCCCTGCCAGGCTCAGGGACCATATGGGATGCTGGGAATCAAACCGGGATCCGTCCTGGGTTGGCTGCATGCAAGGCAAACGCCCTACTGCTGTGCTGTTGCTCCAGCCTCTCCGCCACTGATTGTTGAACATTTGTTTGTTGACATGTCCTTTGTATCCTTGGGGCCCTTTGTGACCCAGGGGCTCTTTCCTCTGGTACATATGTGTTTCCCTGGCTGCTGATCCAGCAATGCTTTTGCCCATCCCCGCCTCACTGCACCCTGGCCCGGGCAGGTCTGTCAGTGAGTCTTGCTGGGAGAGAAGTTGGTTCTTTTCTCAGGCACCAGGACCAATGGGGTCAGTCCTATGAGGCTGGGTCTCATTCCTGGGCCCAGCTACTCTTGGGCAATGGGGTGGGGAGTGGACTGCTGGCTGCCTCCTCTGGCTGCACCTGGAGCTTCGGGCCTCTGTCTCTGCAGGAGACCCCGAGAGTGTGGCCGGCGAGTATGGCCGCCATTCGCTCTACAAGATGCTCGGCTACTTCAGCCTGGTGGGCCTGCTGCGCCTGCACTCACTGCTCGGCGACTACTACCAGGCCATCAAGGTGCTGGAGAACATCGAACTCAACAAGAAGGTGAGTGTTCCCCAAAGGGCTGTGGGAAGGGCTGCTGCTCGGGGGGCGGCTCTTCCTTCCCTCCTGCTTCCTTTGTCACAGTGGAGCGGGCATGTCACTGCTACTCCATAGTTTTAAAGCCCAATGTTGGGCTGTCTTGGGCTGTTTGGGGAGGGTTCCTAGGACCGCTGTTGGTTGGATTTTTTTTGTTTTGTTTTTGTTTTGTTTTTGGGCCACACCCGGCGGTGCTCAGGGGTTACTCCTAGCTGTCTGCTCAGAAATAGCTCCTGGCAGGCACGGGGGACCATATGGGACACCGGGATTCGAACCAACCACCTTTGGTCCTGGATTGGCTGCTTGCAAGGCAAAGGTTGCTGTGCTATCTCTCCAGGCCCTGGTTGGTTTTGTTTTGGGACCACACCCAGCAGTGCTCAGGGGTTACTCCTGGCTCTGCATGTGAACCACTCCTGATGGTGCTCTGGGGACAGGAGAATGAACCTGAATCTGCCACATGCAAGGCAAACAAAAGCCCTCTCTGCTGTGCTGTGGCTCAATCCAGGAGTGTTGTTTGATGTGAGGTCCTTCTGTCCTATCCTCCTCCTGTCTATCCTCCTGATTTCCTTCTCGGAGCAGAACAGAAAATTAAAAGAACTTTGAGCCGGAGTAAGAGCACAGTGGGTAGGGTGTTTGCACATGACTGACCTAAGTTCAATGCCCAGCAACCCATATGGTTCCCCAAGCATGCCAGGAGTAACTTCTGAATATGGAGCCAGGAGGAACCACTGAGCACCACCGAGTGTGGCCCCAAAACAAAACCAAACAAACAAACAAAAAAAAAGGCAAAGAACCAGGAAGCGCCTAGAAGAGACAAAACCTGGGCTGCAAGGGTGCTAATATTCAAGCTGAGAGGGCTTGGGGTGCAAGGCCCTCGCTTCCTGCCCCCTCCTCGGGCTTCAGTACGGTCCAGGGTCTAGACCAGTGATGGCTAACCTTTTTTGAGCCTGAGTGCCCAAACTGGCGCACAATGCCCACCAAAGCAGACACTGGCACGCTTGCCTCCCACTGCACCGCATATCTTAATTGCGGACCCCTTCCCGCGTGCCAACTGCAAGGCTGGCAATTGTGCCATAGGTTCGCCATTGAGAGTCTAGACTGTTTTGGGAAGCCCCGGTGTCCTCACTGTCCTGTGTGTGTGGAGGGCCTGGCTGGGTCTGGCCAGGCTCTTGAGGACACCCTTCCCCTCCCCAGAGCATGTACTCACGGGTGCCCGAGTGCCAGGTCACCACCTACTACTACGTGGGCTTCGCCTACCTGATGATGCGGCGCTACCAGGACGCCATCCGGGTCTTCGCCAACATCCTGCTCTACATTCAGCGGACCAAGAGCATGTTCCAGAGGACCACGTACAAGTATGAGATGGTAAGGGGCCCGACCCGAGGTCTCAAACCTGGGCCACCACGCCTGCCCTGTGCCCATTGAGCTATGTGCCCACCTGCTGTGAAACTACGCTGGCTGAGTTCCTGGGTGCATATTGCAAGGACTGGGCCCTGAGCAGTGACCAGATAATGAGAGCAGCGTGTTCTCCCCTCCTCCCAACTTTGCTCCCTGGTTGTGTCTGCAATTACTCAGCAGACTGGAGGCCTCCCGGGGCTGTGGGCAGGGAGAGGTCCACATGGGCGCCGTCCTGGGTCCTCAGCAGACAGAGTCAGGTTGCAGTGTCCAGGCACAGAGCCTGCTCTTCTTAGGATGGAGCAAGGCCCCGTGCTTACTGGAGGGCAAGAAAGGCGTTGCACTGGCCCTCCCTAGCCCATCGCCATCTGTCTGGGGAGCTGGATGGACCCAGAGTCAAAGGCGAGGTGCAGGCGCTGGGCAGGGAGCAGAGCCTCGGGGTGCTTGCGGGGTAGCTCAGCTCAGCACGCCCTCGCCCTTGGCCCCGGCGCCCCACAGATCAACAAGCAGAACGAGCAGATGCATGCGCTGCTGGCCATCGCGCTGACCATGTACCCCATGCGCATCGACGAGAGCATCCACCTGCAGCTGCGGGAGAAGTACGGTGACAAGATGCTACGCATGCAGAAGGGCGACCCGCAGGTCTACGAGGAGCTCTTCAGCTACGCGTGCCCCAAGTTCCTGTCGCCCGTGGTGCCCAACTACGACAATGTGCACTCCAACTACCACAAGGAACCCTTCCTGCAGCAGCTGAAGGTGTTCTTGGACGAGGTGCAGCAGCAGGCCCAGCTCTCCACCATCCGCAGCTTCCTCAAGCTCTACACCACCATGCCCGTGGCCAAGCTGGCCGGCTTCCTGGACCTCACCGAGCAGGAGTTCCGCATCCAGCTGCTCGTCTTCAAGCACAAGATGAAGAACCTCGTGTGGACCAGCGGCATCTCGGCCCTGGACGGCGAGTTCCAGTCGGCCTCCGAGGTGGACTTCTACATCGACAAGGTGCGGGGCTGGGCTGTTGCGGGCTGTGCGGTGCGGTGCGGCCTGTGCTGGGGAAGAGCTGTGCGGGTGGGCAATGTGGGCCCTGGTTGGCCCATAGTGCCCAGTGCCTGGCAGGCGTTGCTGAGCCTCATGCCCAGAGTCTCTGTCCAGCAGTGTTGGGTGCAAAACAAGCGCTGTACCAGCGGCACTATCTCTCTGCCATTCATTTCTCTTTCCCATCTCTTTTTCTCCCCTTCCCCGCCTTTCTCTCATCCTCTACTGTCTCTTCCTTTGGTTTTTAGATTTTTTGTTTTGAGGTCCTACACATGGTGGTGTTTTGGGTGTACTTCTGGCTGTGTGCTCAGGGATCATTCCTGGCAGGCAGAGCAAATGCCCCACATGCTGTATGTACTATTGCTCTGGCCCTTCATTTTTCTTCTGAAAGAAAAATTGGGTGGCAGGGCCAAAGCAGCAGCACAGTGTTAGGGTGTTTGCCTTGCACGCTGCTGATCCCGGAAGGGCCTTTCTCAGCACGGCACAACACCTATAGACCCTTCAATCATTGGGTAGGAAGGCGAAAGATAACAGTGTAGAAATGATCACAAGCAGTCAGTTGGAGTTTCCTCGGAGTCAGCTCGGTTTATGCCACAGCCCTAACCGCCACGTGCATTTCCTCACATGGCTTCTATGCTAAGCTTTTCATGCAGCCTCTCTCAGCTCCTCGCCATGCATCCTTGTTGCCTCTCTGCCCTCCCTCCTCTCCTAAGCCAGCCCTGTTCTCTCTTCCAAATAGCAGCCCCTCCCCGGTGTGGTTGGGTCTGACCAGCCAGGTGGGAGAAACAGGAAGTTGGGGGAGGGCACACCCTAACAGCCTACCCGGGTTCGATGATCCCTGGCACCCCATAAGGTCCCCTGAGCTTGGCCAGGAATGATTCCAGAGTGCAGAGCCAGAAGTAATGCCTGAGCACCGCCAAAATCAAAAATCATTGATGGGGGCTGGACAGACGGTCCAGAGAGTAAGGCATCTGCTTTACCTCCATCAACAGCAACCTGTGAGCTGAGCACAGCCAGGTGTGACCTTCAAACAAAGCAAAACCATGTGGGAGTTTGGTGGTTTGGGGCCACCCCTGGCAGTACTCAGGACTAGTCCTGGTTCTGGGTTAAGGAGTCATTCCTACGGGTTCTCGGGGAATCCTTTGAGGTGCCAGGGATGCTTGCAAAAAGGCCAAACCGTGGGCTGGGCAGCAGTGACTCTGGGGGGGACTCGAGCCCCCACAGCCCCCAGGCACAGTCTCGGCTTGGGTTCCATTGAACACTCACCTCCTGGGAGGCCAAGGCAAGGCCTGTGTTTGAGGGGCTACCACCCCCTCCCCGTCTCTGGTTCGGCCTCTGGAAGCATCTCCCTGTTGGCGGCGGCTCTGACCCAGCTGTTCCCTCCCAGGACATGATCCACATCGCGGACACCAAGGTGGCCCGGCGCTACGGGGACTTTTTCATCAGGCAGATCCACAAGTTCGAGGAGGTGAGAAAGTCTCGATGGGCCCCACATGGGGCCACTGCCCCACAGACTGGCCTGGTTGGGGGTGGGAGCAGATTACTGGGGTGAAGACAGGGCAGCTTTCTCAGCTTCCTTTGGGGGGCCCTCTCCCCAGGGGTTTCCTAAGCAGGGAGGGGCTGTGCCACCCTTGGCATTAATGGTCTGGCTGGCACCCCGAGTATGCCAGGAAGAGTTTGCAACACTTGGGACACTTCTCACTTCTGGGCCTGGAGCGGAGCCAGTGCTGCAGTGCTTGAGCTCTCCAGCAGGGGTCGCTGCCAGGCTGGCTCCTGGGTCCCTTTCCTGGCTGGACACATGGTTAGGGGAGAAGGAACCCCACCTTCTCTGGGGCTCAGACATCACACTTGCCCTGCGGGCTCTCACCCGCTTTGCGTCCCCATCCAGCTCAATCGGACCTTGAAGAAGATGGGCCAGCGCCCCTGAGCACTTTCTGGAGAGCAAGCAAGCGAACACACCCGAGCACTGTCAGAAACCTGCTTCTGCGAGCAGCTTCAGGTTGGGATGTGATTGTGGGTTCCACCCACACCCCCTCTCCTCAGCTGGTCAGCAGGTGGCAGTTCTGAAGGAAGGACAGAGCTGTGCCAGTCAGTAAAAGACCCTTCTTTGGAGCCACGCGTGTTTGTCGTGATTTGGGGGGGCATCAAATCCACACATTCCCGAGTGCCCCACTAACAGGACACCCCCTCCCACCACTCCCGGGCCTACAGGACTGCCTGTGTTGGGAGCGCCTGGTACCACAGCTTCTTTTGTCTGCGTCTCACGCTGCCTACGCCCCATTGCTCTCCTGGAAACTGCGGCCACTGCTGCCAAAGTGGGGTGGCAGGGACTGCAGGCTCAGCCAGTGTGCAGGACATGCTGTCCTGTGATGGCACCAGACAACAAGCATTATGGGGAAGTGGGGGCCTGGGCCACACGGGCTCACCCCTGACTCTGGATTCAGGACTCACTCCTGGCAGGGCTGAGGGACCATGTGTGGTACTGGGGATCCAACTGGGGTGGGACATATTATCTGGTCTCTAAAGTAACCCCAACACTCAAATGCTTTCCATCCAGATCAGGGCCGCCGGGGCCAGGCCCGAGACCCGCAGCTCCGGGGACCCCAGTTCATCCCTGCATGCACCACCATGCTATCTCTTTGGCCCCGGGAGGTGCAGAATTGTACAAGAAAAGACCATGGGTGGAACTGGCATGATAACACAGCAGTAGGGAGTTTTCTGTGTACATGGTCAACCCGGGTTCGATTCCCAGCATTTTTTATGGTCCCTTGAGCCTGCCAGGAGTGATTTCTTTTTTGTTTTTGGGCCACACCCAGTGATGCTGAGGGGTTTTTCCTGGCTATATACTCAGAAATTGCTCCTGGCTTGGGGGACCATATGGGACGCCAGTGGATCTTAACTGTGGTCCGTCTTAGGTCAGCGCATGCAAGGCAAACGCCCTATCGATTGCGCCACCACTCCAGCCCCTTGCCAGGAGTGATTTCTGAGTGCAGAGCCAGAGTAACCCCTGAGCGCTGCCTTGTGTGCCCCCAAAACCAAAGAAAATAAAATAATAATAAAAGGTCCTGGGGCAGGAGCTTGGTCAGCCTGAGAGTGCTGGAGAGGCCAGGAGAACTCGGAGGAGGAGGAAGGGCCCCCAGAATGGGGTGAGTGTCTCAGCTCCATGTCAGGCCTGCGGATGACTAAGATCTCGAGGGATGTGAGCAAGGCCTGTGTCCCCCGAGGTTGTAGCGCCTCCATGTTCCAATGCCTAAGAGTGGAGAATGGCTGCAGCTCAGCCCTCCAGCTCAGGGTATTGGGGGTCCGTGATGGCCTGGCTGCAGTGCACCCCACTCTGACATCTGGCAACACATATGACTCCCCCAGCACTCTGCCAAGAGCGAGCCCTGAGCTCAGAGCCAGGAATGGCTCCCAAGGACCAACGGGTGTGGCCAAGCCTCTTTCTCCATAAAAAGAACCAGGAAAACAAGAATACCGGCTCTGGTCACATCTGTCCCGCCCTGGCCTGTGACTTTCCCAGAACTTAGCCCTCTGGTCCCTGCCACGTCCCGGCCTTGAGGATCCTACTGGGTGGCTTGTTTTTATAGTTTTTTTTTTTGTTTGTTTGTTTGTTTTTTGGGCCACACCCAGCGGTGTTCAGGGGTTACTCCTGGCTGTCTGCTCAGAAATAGCTCCTGGCAGGCACGGGGGACCATATGGGACACCGGGATTCGAACCAACCACCTTTGGTCCTGGATCGGCTGCTTGCAAGGCAAACACCACTGTGCTATCTCTCCGGGCCCGTTTTTATAGTTTTTTAGGGGGGGGGTTGTTTGTTTTTTGGGCCACTCCCAACAGTACCCACAGCTTACTCCTGACTCTCAGAATTATTCCTGGCTGGCTTGGGGGACCATATGGGATGCTGGGGATCTAACCTATGCAAGGCAAATGCCCTACCCACTGTGCTATCACATATCAGTCCCTTTTAATAATATAGCTTTTATAGTTTATAGTTTTCTGAGTTTTGGCCACACCCAGTGATGTTCAGGGCTTATCCCTGGCTCTGCTCAGGGATTATTCCTGACGGGGTTCAGGGGGACCATATGGGATGATAGAGATTGAAGACTTGTGTGTGTGTGTGTGTGTGTGTGTGTGTGTATGTGGCTCAGGGGGACATATGGGATGTTAGAGATTGTGTGTGTGTGTGTGTGTGTAAGCCCAGCTGTCTCCTGGACTCTGTGTGTGTGTGTGTGTGTGTGTGTGTGTGTGTGTGTGTGTGTGTGTGTCTCCTGGCCCTCGTCCACACTCAGCAGCCCTCACTGCCCTCGTAAGGGACTGGCGCAGCCTGGCACAGCCCGAGGAATTCAGGGCATCCGTCAGCTGCAGCCAGCGCAAAGGCCTGAGTGAGGGGGCTGCTAGTGGGGAGCGCAAGGGAGGTTCCGGGTGGTGCTAGTTACCCCCAGTCGCTGCAGCAGCTTCAGGAATCAGCATTGCTGCATGTGGGCTGGGCCTGGCTCGGAACCCCAGTTCTTCACCCGCTCACACTGTCCCACTTCTGTCCCTGCCTGTCTATGAAACGGGGCTTGTTCGGTGTGTGAACTTCCACAAGGGCCCCCCACACCTACCCAGCCCTCCTGCAGTTAAGGAATGAAGACCCAAGACCCGTTTGGGGCTGGGATTAGGTTTTGAGGTCACACCCAGTAGTGTTTGGGACACCATGCAGGGCCAGGGTTGGAACCAGGGACTCCTGCTGGCAAAGCCAGGGGAAGTGCCCAGCCATGCAGCCCTCGTGGCCATGACCTCCAAGGACAGGCATAAATGTCACAGAGGCAAAAATGTCATATGGCAACACACAGTGGAGCGATAGCACCGTGGAAAGGGTGTTTGCTTTGCAGGCAGTTGACCCGGGACCTACCTGGGTTTGATCCCTGAATCCCATATTTGGTCCCCTGAGCTACCAGGAATGATTCCTAAGGGCAGACTCAGGAGTAACCCCTGAGCACTACTGGGTGTGACCCAAAAACAAAACAAAAAGTCACAGATAAAGTCCAGGGACAGCTCAGAGGCAAAAAGCACTTTGGCCACTTGCAGACTCAAGAGCATTGTGGTCGAGAGCTCAACCCCAGCGAGGACCACAGCTAAAGTGAGGACCCCAGCCAGATGTGGGGTTCCTAGTCCTCGCCACACACACCAAGGAAAGGAAGAGCCAGAAGTGTGACTCAACAGTAGGGCGCTGGCTTTGCATAGGTGAGTTTCTGGGTTTAATCCCCAGCACCCCATCTGGTCTCCGGAGCCCAGCAGTGACCTCTGAGCAAAGAGCCAGGAGTAAACCTGGAGCACAGCCAGATGTGACCCTCAAACTAAGAAGGATGAAAAATAATTGGAAGTGGCTGTGTGACATTGCTGCCCTGTCCCTTGGCTTCCCTGCGCATGAATCTAAGCTCGGCTTTCAATTCCTTGGGGCCTTTATCTTGGGGTGCTCCTGCCAGCCTCCTCTCTGCTGGGCATAGTGCTATAATGCTACAAGCAACCCCATCCAAGGCCTAATGGGAGGGACTTGAACTGGGCCAGGAGACCCTGAAAGGGGATGAAGATTTATAGGGAGCCATGAGCAGCGCTTCCAATAGAGACAGAATTAATTAATGAAAGATGAAGGTGTGAGGAGGGAGCAGAAAGCTTAAGTCAGCAGTTATAAGCCATGATAGGTGCACTTGGATGTGGTGGCCAAGCCTGAAATTTTTCTGCGGGGCTTTGGGGGGTGTCTAGTCAGTCTGGGGACCGGGTAAAGGCATCCGGAAGAGTGGTAGGGGTGGGGGACAGTTGGCCCATCCCAACCCCCCTGAGGTGTGATTTCCTGATGCTCTGGCAAGAAGGAGGGGCCCTGGCAGCTGAAAACCATCCGGTTCCTGCCAGCCAGTATCTGGAAAGCCCAGTTTTTTCCAGTGTCTGGCCCCACCCTGGGCTAGATCAAGATCAGGGCCCTCCTGTCCCCACTCCAGCTCACAGCGGGGTGGGAAGCTGGGGATTCCAAGTGGGACAGCTGGGCCTCCCTGGGCCTCTGCTCCCTCAGAGCCTGGTTCTGCTCCGCTCCTGGTGGCACCCAGACAGGCAGAGCTGACCCACTTGGGGTGGCCCTGTCCCCGCTGCCTTGTGACCCAGCAGCCTGGCTGGAAGCCTCACTTCCTGTTTCCGCAGGAAGTTCTCTACCTGCCAGGTAGGATATCCTCCCAGGGCCCCAAGATCAGGTGACCTGCTGGTTGGGGAGGCCCTAGATCCAGTCCCGGAGAGCTGGAGCTGGCTGGAGCCAGGCTTGGCATGCAGGAGCCTGGAACCACAGTGCTTGCAGTCTACCCTGGCAGTGCTCATGGACCCAACCAGCAGTGCTCAGGCACTCATCCTGGAAGTGCTCGTGGACTCCTTTAAAGTGCTTTGGGATGGTTCTAGACTGTGCTCAGGAGACCAAGCAATGCTGCAGGAGGAACCCTGGGCCTTTCACTCGATGCATTCAGCCCTATGTCTCTCTTTCTACCCTCTTCAATACACTCTGACCTCTGACTACAGCTTCTGTTATCTTTCTGTGACTGCCTTTCTCTGTCTTCCAGGCGGCCCCTTCGAGGCCCCTCCATGACAGGTTTGTGGGTGGCAGTCCCTGTCCCCCCACCCCAGTACACGTACAGCTCCCCAGCAATGTTCCTGGAGTGGTAGTTTTCTCCTGCCTGTCAAGGCAAGCTTCAGGGAGGTGATGAATTCTCTGCTAGCTTTTTTTTTTTTTTTTTTGGTTTTTGGGTCTCACCCGGCAGTGCTCAGGGGGTTACTCCTGGCTCCATGCTCAGAAATTGCTCCTGGCAAGCACGGGGGACCATATGGGACGCCCGGATTCGAACCAATGACCTTCTGCATGAAAGGCAAACGCCTTACCTCCATGCTATTTCTCCGGCCCCTCTGCTAGCTTTTGAGGTGGTTTTGGCATCTGGATATGGAGGAAGGATTGCCAGAAAGGGGGTTCAGTTTCTGGATATGGAGGAGGGATTGCCAGAAAGGGGGTTCAGTTTCAGCTTCTCACCAACCACCTCGGGGAAACAGGAACCCTCTTAGGACTCAGTTTACCCTCTTGGTTTGGGGTTGTTTTTCATTTGTTTTGTCCTTATAGGTTACTCCTGATTCTGCACTTAGGGGTCATACCTGTGGGAGCTCGGGGGACCAGATGGAATGCCCGGGATCGAACTTGGGTTGGCAGCGTGTAAAGCAAATGCCCTCCCCGCTGTAGTGTCGCTCCAGCCCTAGTTTCCCTTCTTGGACACCCATAAGAGGCCCCACAAGTCTGAAGGGCCCTTGTATACTTGATGGGCTTAATCTGCACCCTCACTCCACTAGGGGGGTTCAGACCAACAGACAAGAGCTAGGAGTATGGCCCCTTGGTGGCCACCATTCTGCTTTGTCATGTCCCACGGGTGGGCTCAGTTATGGCACATCCTGGTGCTGGCTCTGGGGGTAAAGGAACCAGACCCCTTCAGGTGTTCCTTTCAGAGCGTGTCTGGTAGGGGGACTGTGTGAGCTTCGGAGAAAGGTTTAGGGGGAGCTGCAGAGAGAGTGGGACTCCAGGTCCCCAGGGCTCTATACGAGCAGGCTTGTCCATGGCTGGCTTGGGGCAGCTCTTTGCCATAGAGGATGGAGCTCAGAGGCTGCCAAAGTCTCCCACGGGCCTCCTGCTGTCCTGCTGGGTCCCACAAATCCACAGAGCCCCTATTGTTCAGGACTCTACTGGGGTGCAGCCCAAGGCACAGCTCTGTGCTAAGCTGGTGGGGCTGGGCCTGATTCCGGGGCATGGCTTGGCTGGGAAACACAGTGGTCAGACCCATGAAACTTTGTTTTTATTTATTTATTTATTTATTTTTAGTTTATTTATTTATTTATTTAGTTTTAGTTTTAGGGATATACCTAATGATACTCAGGAGTTCTGCACTCAAGAACCATTTCTAGTAGAATTTAGTAGACCGTATGGAATGCCAGGGATCGAACCCATGTCTATGTGATTTCTGAGTGCAGAGCCAGGAGTAGCTCTTGAGTGTTGCTGGGTGTGGCCCTAAAACAAACACACAAACAAAAAGAAAACAAGAATGTGTACCAGGGCTGGAGAGATGGTACAGGAAATAAGTAGGGCACTTGCCTTATGGGGCTGACCAGGGCTTGATCCCTGGCATCCCATGTGCTCCCCGAGCAGTGCCAGGATTAATCTGAGTCCTTTACCAGGGGTAAACCCTGACTTGTTGGGTGTGTCCCCACAAAAATAAAATAAGTATGTACCTATGGGATCATCGTGAGGGAGATGTCATAAAATGCGTCAATTATACAAAGGTGATTGCTAAATTTTTGGGTACAAACCCTAGGCCCAGTACCTACATAAAGTTTTACAAACAACCTTAAGATAAAATTTATCTCAAAGAGGCGACGCCCAGTGGTGCTGGGATTGAACCCACAATTATGAGATATGTGCTTGACCCTAGTGGAAACATCTCCCTGCCCTGCCTGGCTTGTAAAGCTTATCTTCACGCTGTTTTCTAAAAAGTCATACTTGCTGTTCTGATGCATTTACAAAGCAACACCTTGTGGGGCTGAAGTGATAGGACAGTTGGGATGGTGCTTGCCTGGCACGCAGTTGGTCCAGGTTTGATTTCCGGGCACCCCATATGTCCTCCTGAATCCCGCCAGGAGTGATCCCTGAGCACAGAACCAGCAGTCAGCCCTGAGCACCAAAGGTATAGTCATAAAACAAAACAAAACAGGGGCCAGAGAGATAGCATGGAAGTAAGGCGTTTGCCTTTCATGCAGGAGGTCATCGGTTCGAATCCCGGCGCCCCATATGGTCCCCTATGCCTGCCAGGAGCAATTTCTGAGCCTGGAGCCAGAAATAACCCCTGAGCACTGCCGGGTGTGACCCAAAAACCACACACACACACACACACACACACACACACACACACACACACAAAATATATATATATATATTATAAAAAATAAAACAAAACAAAACAAAACCCAACAATACCTTGGTGCTGGAGCAATAGTGGAGCTCCTAAGGTCTTGTCTTGCTTGCTGCTGACCTGAGTTTGATCCCCAACACCCCTTTAAAGGAAAAATTTAAAAATAATACTTTCTGGGCCTGAGAGGTATTACATCTGTAGGGTATTTGCCTTGCACGTGGCCAACCCAGGACAGACCTGGGTTCAATTCCTGGCATCCCATATGGTCCTCTGAGCCTGCCAGGGGTGATTTCTGAGCACAGAGTCAGGAGTAACCCCTGAGTGTTGCCAGGTGTAGCCCAAAAAACAAAAGACAAATAAAATAAAAATAATATGTTCTCTATGAGCCCGGAGAGATAGCACAGTGGCATTTGCCTTGCAAGCAGCCGATCCAGGACCAAAGGTGGTTGGTTCAAATCTCGATGACCCATATGCCAGCCAGGAGCTATTTCTGAGCAGATAGCTAGGAGTAACCCCTGAGCACTGCTGGGTGTAGCCCAAAAACCAAAAAAAAAAAAAAAAAAATGTTCTCTGGGGCTGAAGAGATAGCATGGAGGTAAGGCATTTGCCTTGCGTGCAGGACAGGGGTTCAAATCCTGACATCCCATATGGTCCCCCGGAGCCTGCCAGGAGCATAGAGCCAGGAGTAACCTCTGAGAGCAACTGGGTATGACCTAAAAATCAACAACAACAGTAGCAATAATAATAATAAAGTTCTCTGTGCAGGTCTTGAAGGCCTTAAGACCTGGGTTCGAGCGGCCAAAGAGATAGCACAGCAGCAGGTCATTTGCCTCGCACATAGCCGACCCAGGACGAATGGTGGTGATTTGAATCTTGGCATCCCATCTGCCCCCACCCACCCAGCCTGCCAGGAGCAATTTCTGAGCACAGAGCCAGGAGTAACCCCTGAGCGCTGCTGGGTGTGACCCGCCCCCCCCCCCAAAAAAAAGACCCGGGTTCGATCCTCAGCATCACAAAAAATAAATGAATAATAAAATAAAGCCCAGCAGGGAAGAACAACCCACCCACCTCGGTCCCAGCACTAATATGATGGTTTGGGCCTCACTCGCCTCACTGTGGTTTCTGATCTCACCTGCAAATACGGTCCCACCTTCCCACAATCTCTGGGCTCACAGCCTGCCTGGCGCTGCCCCCTCGGTGAGCTCATCTGTTTACCCAGAGCCCCAGGATGCAGGCACAGCCAAAATGATGATCCCCCCCACTTTTACAGGATAGGAAATCCAGGTTCACTGGGCTGAGCTGTCTAGCCTGCGGTCACACTGCTCACAGCAGTGGGAGCCAAGGTCCTGACACCTCGTCATGGGGAGGTGACTCAGATGACAATTTTATGGAACCCACAAAGGCCCTGGAGGTCACGGGGGGGGGGGGGGCCCTGTGATGGGTCAGGTCAGAGGTGAGGCATTTGTAGAAATTAAAGGGAGACTCTTCCGAGGCTGAGAACAGAGAGTGAAATCACTCCTGGGCTGCAGACAGTCCTAATGGTCTCAGTGGTGCTCAGGGGTTACTCCTGGCTCTGCACTTGGAAATAGCTCCTGGAAGGCTCGGGGAGCCATATAGGATGCTGGGGATCAAGGCCTGGTTGGTCCCGGGTCAGACGCGTGCAAGGCAAACGCCCTACCACTGTGCTATCTCTTCAGCCCCTATTATTATTAATATGACCACCACCATTATCATCATTATTCGGAGTTTGGGGTCATACCCCCAAACATGCTCAGAGAATTCCAGGCTCAGTGGTGTCAGGGACCATGAAATGCTGAGGACTAAATCTGGGTTTCCCACCTTTATCCCCCTGGGAATCTTTTTTTTTTTTTTTTTTTTTGGTTTTTGGGTCACACCCGGCAGTGCACAGGGCTTACTCCTGGCTGTCTGCTCAGAAGTAGCTCCTGGCAGGCACGGGGGACCATATGGGACACCGGGATTCGAACCAACCACCTTTGGTCCTGGATTGGCTGCTTGCAAGGCAAACGCCGCTGTGCTATCTCTCCAGGCCCCCCCCTGGGAATCTTAAGTGAATTAACAGTGGGCCAGAGTGATAGCACAGCAAGGAGACACTATCATTGCATGCAGCCGACCCAGGTTCGACCCCCAGCATTTTATAGGGTCCTCAGAGCCTGCCAGGAGCGATTCCTGAGTGCAGAACCAGGAATAAGCCCCAAGCATTGCAGAGTGTGGCCCTGAAATAAAAGACAAATAAAAAAATGAACTCTGGTGAGGTGGCGCTAGAGGTAAGGTGTCTGCCTTGCAAGCGCTAGCCAAGGAAGGTGCGGTTCGATCCCCCGTCGTCCCATATGGTCCCCCCAAGCCAGGGGTGATTTCTGAGTGCTTAGCCAGGAGTAACCCCTGAGCATCAAATGGGTGTGGCCTGAAAAACCAAAACAAAACAAAAAAAATGAACTAATTCATTACTTATTTGTTCAGGGGCTGTAGAGCCTAGCAATGTTTGGTCTGTGCTTGATGGTTGTGAGGGGAAACAGGCAGTACTGGGGATCAAACCTGGGCCTCTTAGGGGCTGGCGAGATAGCATGGAGGTAAGGCGAACGTTCGCCTTTCATGCAGAAGGACGGTGGTTCAAATCTCGGCATCCCATATAGTCCCCCCGTGACTGCCAGGGGCGATTTCTGAGTGTAGAGCCAGGAGTAACCCTTAAGTGCTGCCGGGTGTGACCCAAAAACCAAACCAAACAAACAAATACCATGGGCCTCCTGTCTTTGAAGCATATGCTCTGGTCCCTTGGCCTGTCTCCGTGACTCCTTGTCAGTGTGAAGTCGAAGTGGGTGCTGGCGTCCGTCAAGAAGTCTGGTGGAGGGGCCGGGAAGGTGGCGCTAGAGGTAAGGTGTCTGCCTTACAAGCGCTAGCCAAGGAACGGACCGCGGTTCGATCCCCCGGCGTCCCATATGGTCCCCCCAAGCCAGGGGCGATTTCTGAGCACATAGCCAGGAGTAACCCCTGAGCGTCAAACGGGTGTGGCCCAAAAACCAAAAAAAAAAAAAAAAAGAAGTCTGGTGGAGGGGCCGGGCGGTGGCGCTGGAGGTAAGGTGCCTGCCTTACCTGCGCTAGCCTAGGACGGACCGCGGTTCGATCCCCCGGAGTCCCATATGGTCCCCCAAGCCAGGAGCGACTTCTGAGCGCATAGCCAGGAGTAACCCCTGAGCGTTACCGGGTGTGGCCCAAAAACCAAAAAAAAAAAAAAAAAAAAGAGTTAAAAAAAAAAAAGAAGTCTGGTGGAGAGAAAAGCCCGAAACAGGCCAGGAACGGGGCTCGGTATGCGCCCATGAGGCCTGGGTGCCATCCCTGGCATTGCACAAACCAAAGAAAGGCAGAAGGCCAGAGAGTTAGCTGAGGGTTGTGTGTGTGTGAGTTGGCATCACAGGGTTCTGAGAGGTGCCTGGTGTGACCTCTGAGCACAGAGTTAGGAGCAACTTCCAGCCTGTTCTGAGCCTGTTTGTCAATCTGATTTTTTTTAAATTCTTTTTTTTTTTTTTTTTTTTTTTGGTTTTTGGGCCACACCCTGTGACGCTCAGGGGTTACTCCTGGCTATGCGCTCAGAAGTTGCTCCTGGCTTCTTGGGGGACCATATGGGACGCCGGGGGATCGAACCTCGGTCCGTCCTAGGCTAGCGCAGGCAAGGCAGGCACCTTACCTCCAGCGCCACCGCCCGGCCCTTAAATTCTTTTTTATTGTTTTGGGGGGACGCGGGTCACACACAGCGGTGTTCAGGGGTTACTTCTGGCTCTGTGCTCAGAAATTGCTCCTGGCAGGCTTGGAGGATCATATGGAATGGCTGAGATTGAACCCAGGTCGATGGCGTGTAAGGTAAACACCCTCAGAGCTGAGTTATCTCTCCAGCCTTCTCCTGGCTCTTTCCTTCAAAAGCCCAGGGGACAAGCCAGGTGACCCCAACTTTCCACCCATGTGACACAACGCTCAGTGTTGGGATTTCTGGTTTTTTTTTGGTTTTTGGGCCACACCCGTTTGATGCTCAGGGGTTACTCCTGGCTATGTGCTCAGAAATCGCCCCTGGCTTGGGGGGACCATATGGGACGCCGGGGGATCGAACCGTGGTCCTTCCTTGGCTAGCGCTTGCAAGGTAGACACCTTACCTCCAGCGCCACCTACCCGGCCCCAGTGTTGGGATTTCTAAGACATGAATAAAGGCTCCAGAATGTTCCCGATGATTGCACTGGGACAGCCCAGGACTGATTCCCATTCTAGGGATGTAAAAACTGAGATTGGGAGGCCTCTCAGACTGAGTAGCTGATTGGCGTCCAGTGGCTCCCAAAAACCTCATTCTTTCCACTCTCCCCTGGCGTAACGAGGTGCTAGAGGTGGCCAGGTGGCCGTACCCTGTTCCTTCTCTTGGGAAAGGGACATAGCATAGCACTGGCCCCACTGCAGCAAACAAGGCGCTGGTGACTGAGGTTGCATCTCTGTGAGCTCAGGGTGGCCTGGAGTCAGGGGCCAGAGCAGGGGCAGAGAGGGAGGCTGAAATGCAGAGGGCCGGGCTCCCATAACACACACACACACACACACACACACACACACACACACACACACACACACACACACACACGCACACACGCGCACACACACATACACATGCACACAGAACACATAAACACACACACATTCCCAAGGGCCACACACAAGGCCAAAGGAAGGAAGGTGGATCCCAGAGCCTAGCTGGGGGGACAACTGCAGCAGAGAGTGGGGCCCCGATTTGTCCAGGAGTGGAGAACGGGGGATGGGTGGGAACATGGAATCTGGCAGGAAGGTCCTGGGTGGCAGGAGATAGCGTACCCTTAGAGAGAGAGAGAGAGACAGAGACAGAGACAGAGACAGACAGACAGAGAGACAGAGAGAGACAGAGAGACAGAGACAGAGAGACAGAGACAGAGAGACCGAGATAGTCAGAGACAGAGTGAGAGACCCAGAGAGAGAGGGAGGAGAGGAGGGAGGGGGAGAGACAAAGAGACAGAGAGACAAAGACAAGGAGATAGAGACACAGAGAGGAGAGGGAAAGACAGAGTGGGGGGGGATTGAGAGAGACAGAGAGAGATAAAGAGAGACAAGGACAGAGATAAACAGAAACAGACAGAGACAGGCAGAGACAGGCAGAGACAGTCGACAGAGACAGAGTGAGACACACAGAGAGACAGGGAGGAGAGGGAAAGACACAGAGTGGGGGGGTTGAGAGAGACAGAGAGAGATAAAGAGAAACAAGGACAGAGATAGAGAAACAGAAACAGAAAGACAGAGACAGGCAGAGACAGTCGACAGAGACAGAGAGTGAGACACACAGAGACAGGGAGGAGGGGGAGAGACACAAAGAGAGACAGGGCGGTAGAGACACAGAGAGTGAGGAGGGAGAGACACAGAGTGGAGGGAGAGAGTGACAGAGAGACAGAGCAGCTCCCCGCTGTCTGGCCACGCTTGGCTTCGGGGTGGCGAGCCGGCCCTTGGGGAAAGGCCCCAAGCTTCCCTGCAGGGAGGAGGCGGCGTGGGAGGCGGCCAGGGCGGCGGGCGTGGCTCCGGGTCGGCCCGGCCCCTCGGCTCGGCTGGCTCGGTCGGGCAGGTCGGGGCAGGGCCGGGCGGGCGAGCGAGCGAGCGAGCGGGGAGCAGGGAGCCGAGCCTGCGGAGGAGCCGGTCGGGCCTGGCCGGGCCCCTCGCCTGCCCTGCCCGGTCCCGCCGTGCCCGTCCGTGCCGCGCCGCGCCGTGCCGTGCCGTGCCATGGCGGGCCCGCGGGGCGCGCTGCTGGCCTGGTGCCGCCGGCAGGTCGAGGGCTACTGCGGGGTGGACGTGCGCGACCTCAGCGGCTCCTTCCGGGACGGCCTGGCCTTCTGCGCCATCCTGCACCGGCACCGGCCCGACCTGCTGTGAGTCCCGCACCCCCGACCCTGGGGCCGCCCACTCCGACCCCGGGACCCCACCCAGCCCCAGGACGCCCCGTCCCGCCCTGACCCCGGGACCCTCACCCCAGCCTGCCCTGGGACTCCCGACTCTGCCTCCGGGACCCCCCCATCCCGCCCCTGATCCTGGGACCTCTCACCCCAACCCGCCCGGGACTCCTGATCCAGCTCCCCAAGACCCCCGATCTCACCTCCTGGACCCCACCCGGCCCCAGGACACCCCCATCCCGCCCTGATCCTGGGACCCCTCACCCCAGCCTGCCCTGGGACTCCCGGCTCTGCCTCCGGGACCCCCCCAGTCTCCAGGACACCCCATCCCACCCTGATCCCGGGGCCCCTCACCCTAACTCGCCCTGGGACTCCCACTCCTGAGACCCCCGACTCTGCCTCTGGGACCGCCCCCAGTCTCCAGGAACCCCCCCATTCTACTCCTGATCCCGGGACCCCTCACCCCAACCCGCCCGGGACTCCTGATCAAGCTCCCCAAGACCCCCAATCCCGCCTCCTGGACCCCACGCGGTCCCAGGACACACCCATCCCGCCCCTGACCCCCGGACCCCCCACCCTAACTCGTCCTGGGACTCCCGATCCTGCTCCCGAGACCCCACCCGGTCCCCAGGACACCCCCATCCCGCCCCTCATCCCAGGACCCCTCACCCCAACCTACCCTGGGACTCCCCATCCCACTCCTGAGACTCCCAACTCTGTCTCCCCCCATTCTATCCCTGATCCCGGGACCCCCACCCCAACCCGCCCTGGGACTCCCAATACCGCTTCCGAGACCCCCACCCCTGACGCCAGGACTCCCAACTCCAATCCACCCTGGGACTCTCCATCCCGCTTCCGAGACCCCCAACTTCACCTCGGGAACTCCACCCAGTCCCCAGGACAACCCCATCCTGCCCACCCCCAAATCCCTTTTCCTGCCCCTCCTTGACCTCTTTTCCCCAACCCCCGACCCCCTTTTTTTGCTTCCAGACCCTCCATCTCACTCACTCATTCACTCCCAGTGGGCCCTGCACCCACACAACTCCTGTCCCACCCACCCACCGGGCATTGCTTTCTGCAGCCTCCCCAGCCCTGCCATCTGGGGGACCCCGAAATTGTCTATGCTAACTGCCCCCAAGCCCCTTTTGCTCTGTCTGCACTTTCCTGCCTGGTCCTGGGGTGGCCCCCTCCTCCTCCTTGAGTCACTCTCCTCAGGGCATGAAGCACCCTAGCAAGGAGCCCCCAACTGCTCAGCCTGGGTGTGAGTGACCCCAAAGTGGTTGGCTTGGCTGGGCGAGAGGGGGAGTGGTCCCGTTTTTGTCATTGAGTTTTGACCTTCTTCCTGGGGCCATTCATTCACTCAACCCTGATTTCTTTTCTTCTTGTTTCTTGGGGGTGCCCTGGGATCCTCAGGGTCCCATGTGTGCTGGGGACCCCACCTCTGTTTCCCGCATGTGCTATAGCCCTAGGACTCTCTCCCTGGGCCCCTGAAACTCTTTGGGGGTGGATGTGGATGTATGTGGTTCCCAAACAGAAGCTCAGTGATTTCCCCCGGCCTGGACACACAGTTGAATGCTGAGCCAGGAAGGAGAAGCTGTTCACACCTTGTGGTTTTGGGGACCACTAGGGCCACCCCTGGGGGTGCTCAGGCCTCCAGGCTCTGCCCAGTAAATGCTGAGGATGGGAGGGTGGAGGAGGGGACGATGTGGGTCTGGCCCACACAGACCCAACCCCAAACTCTCAGCCACTGGAAGTTTCTTCTTTATTTTTGTTTTTGGGTCACACGCAGTGGTGCTCAGGGGTTCCTCCTGACTCTGAGCTCAGAAATCACTCCTGGCAGGGTTCACGGGACCATATGGGATGTCGGGGATTGAACCCGGGTCATCAGTAGGCAAGACAAACACCCTTCCTGCTGTACTGCCTCTGGAAGATTCTTTTTTGTCTTTGGGTCAGCCACACCCATCAGTGCTCAGGATTTATCTCTTTATTCTTTTTTTTTTTTTTTTTGGTTTTTGGGCCACACCCGGTAACGCTCAGGGGTTTCTCCTGGCTATTCGCTCAGAAGTTGCTCCTGGCTTAGGGGACCATATGGGACACCGGGGAATCGAACCGTGGTCCATCCAAGGCTAGCGCAGGCAAGGCAGGCACCTTACCTCTAGCGCCACCGCCCGGCCCCACTTTATTCTTGATTTATTATTACCTGCACTCAGGTATCACTCCTGACAGTGCTCAGGGGGACCATGTGGGGTGCAGGGGATCGAACCAGGTTGGCTGCATGCGAGGCAAAAGCCCTCCCCATTATACTATTGCTTGGCCCCTGGAAGTTTCTTTGTAGCATATGGGGGGCTCTGAAGCAATGCTCAGAGATGGGAGGAGGGCCCAGATCACTCCCAGTTCATCCCAGACAGTTCAATATGCAGTGGTTCTGGGGCTGTCAGGGTTGTGCTCAGAGATGCTGGCAGGCGGGTTGGCCTTCAGCGCTAGGGCTTGAACTTGAGCGAGTATGTGTGCAAGGCATATGCCTGGGCCCCGAGCTTTCTCCCTGGTTCTGGCCTGGAAGTTTATATGGGGTGCATGTGCTTGGTTCAGTCGTGTGGGGTATGGGTGTCGGTGAGGAGAGACGGGGGTTGCGAGTGCAGAAATTAAGGTGGTGAGGGGTGGTGGGCGCCCATCTGAGGGGCATCAGCACTAAGGGGCAGCATGGACTGAGGGTTGGCGGGGGCCTGGAAGGGGCGGTCCAGACTGGTAGGTTGAGGTGTGAGGAGTCAATGGGTAGAAATCACCTCCGGTGGGCCCGGAGAGATAGCACAGCACAGGACCAAAGGTGATTGGTTCGAATCCCAGTGTCCCATATGGTCCCCTGTGCCTGCCAGGAGCTATTTCTGAGCAGACAGCCAGGAGTAACCCCTGAGCACCGCTGGGTGTGACCCATAAAAAAACAAAAAAAAAACAAAACAAAACAAAAAAAAAGAAATCACCTCTGGGCCAAGTTCCTCGTTGGCCAGGTGGGTCCAATGGCAGGTTCTCAACTCGGTTGGGGGAATTAGGATGGCTTCCTCCTTCTTTGGTTCCTTCACTCCTTCGTTCCTCTTCCCTTCCTTCCTTCCTTCCTTCCTTCCTTCCTTCCTTCCTTCCTTCCTTCCTTCCTTCCTTCCTTCCTTCCTTCCTTCCTTCCTCCATCCTTCCTTCCTTCCTTCCTCCATCCTTCCTTCCTTCCTTTCTCCCCCTTTTTCCTTTCCTTCCTTTTTTCTTTCTATTTCCTTCCTTTTATCTTTGTTTTCCTTCCTTTTTGCTTTCTTTCCTTTATTTCTTCCTTTTTTCATTTTTCCTTCCTTTATTTTTTTCCTGCTTCCTTCCCTTCTCCTTTCCTTTCCTCCCTACTCCCTGTCCAGTTATGGCCCAGGCCCTCTCCTCCCCAAGGTGCAGCACCCCTGGCTGTTGGGAAGCACAGCTTCAGCCACCTAAGATCTCCTAGGCACAACCACAGGGGCTGGTCTTTAAGTGCCTGCGGTGATCATGAGAGGCGCAGGTGCTTGGCTACTTGGCTGGAAGGCATGGACAGGGAAGGGGAGACCAGAGGTGTGTGGCTGAGAAGTGGGGTGGAATGGGGGATGTGTAGCAGAGCAAGATATTGGATCCTACTAGGCTACCAGCCTACTGCCCAGAAGGGAAACTGAAGCACCATTGAGTGAGCTGAATGTGGAGTACCACCTCTGCAGGGGTGATGGCAAGAATTGTCTCTGTTTTCGGGTTACACGTGGTTGTGCTCAGGAGGACTTATTTCTGACTCTGTGCTCAGGGATTACTCCTGGTGGGACTTGGGGGAACCATGTGGGGCGCTGGGAATTGAACCCAGGTCTGCTGTGTGCAAACTAGTAAGCGTCTTCTGCGTTGTAACTATCTCTTTGGCCTGAATAGCTCCTAAAATGGGTCAAAGTGGAGTTGTGGGTCTTGCTGGAGCTGGTCTGTGTTCCCTTTAAACTATTATTTTCTAGAGTGTGTGTGTGTGTGTGTGTGTTTGTGTGTGTGTGTGTGTGTGTGTTTGTGTTGTGGGCCACACCTGGTTCTGTGCCTAGGGCAAGGTCACTCCTAGTGGTGCTTTGAAGACTGTGGGTTGCCAGGGGTAGACCCCAGGCCTCCACATGCTGAACCCAAGCTGAGTTCTCTGAGTCATCTCCAAGGTCCCAAGGTAACTTGATGGATTTGGGGGTTTGTTGGGGCCACACCCTGTAGTTCTGAGAGGCCTTGCTGTGCAGGGGGAGCTGCAAAATCTTGCAGCTCTCTCCAGCCTCACCCCATCATCTCTGCTTGGCTTGTTCGGTTGTTTGGGGGCCACAGTCAAAGTTCAGGGCTTTTCCTCCAGCCCTCATCACCCCTGTTTGGAAGCACCCACAAGGGCCAGCAGTGTGTGAATTTTTTGGAGGGTCAGCGGTGTTCAGGGGTTACTGCTGGCTCTGAGCTTAGAAATTATTCCTGAAAGGCTTGGGGGACCCTCTGGGGTGCCAGGGATTGAACCCCGGTCAGGTGCGTGCAAGGCAAACTCCTTCCCACTGTGCTATAGCTCTGACCCAGTGTGTGTTTTTTATTCTTGTGTCTCTTCCTGGAGCTAAGTAGAACTTCACAGGCTTGGAATATGTGGGGGACTCTGAGCAAGGCCCTTGAGGTTCACCAGGAAAAGAGGGTGCAGGAGGGTGGTGTTAAGAAGTTGGTGCAGGGGTATCTTGCAGTATCTTGGGGGGGTCTTTAAGATACTCAGGCTGTTTCAGCATCTCCCACACTTCATTCACTGCATGTTTATTGAATAGTTAACTAAAAACCAGGATATAAGAAGGGTGATGGTGGAACTGGGGTACAAAATGTGACCCCATGGGCTGGAGAGAGAGAGAGAGAGAGCAGTGGCATGCTGCTGACCCTGGTTTTGATCCCTGGCATCTGATAGGGTCCCCCAACAGGAGAGACCTTGCCAGGAGTGATCCCTGAGCATAGCCAGATGTGGCTGAACGAAACAGTAACTTGTTGGGGTCCCACTCTCTCTGCTTATTTGGTTCTGGGGTCATGCCTGGCAGTGCCTGTGCTCGAAGCCTGGGATCCTGCAGACCACCCATCCACCCATGGCGCCCTTTCCCAGGTGTTGGGGGACCCAGCAGGGAAGGAAGAGGGACGGCCCTGCCCCCTAAGGGGACACAGGACCCTACGCTTGGTCCCCTCTTCTCTCTCTAAACCGCCAAGCTTGGGGCCTTCTGAGGCTTCTCAGGATTCTGGAGATGGAGGAGGTGGAGCTCCCTGCCAGTTGGGGTGGGGGGTGTCCTGGAGTTGGCTGATGGGAAACCCAGCGGTCCAAGGTCAGCCCAGCTCTCAAGGTCATGGAGGAGCCGCCTCTGGGGAAGCGAAGCTTTAGGGGCTGCACTGCTGGCTAGCAGCTGGAGCAAGACAAAGTCTGGGGGTGTCTGCACCGCACTTGGGGCCCCCTCCCCCAACTCTGGTTTTAGTCACTCTAGAGGCAAGGAGGGGCGTGAGGCAGCAAGCGTGTCCGGGGTCCTTGGGGAAGCCACTCGCTGTCTGTCACCTGCCCCAGTTTAGAAGTGGGGCGACGTTCCCTGCACCCCCAAGAGAAGAAACGGCTGCAGTGGGCTGGGTGGGGGCCCCAGTTACGCAGGACCCAGAGGTCCAGTTGCAACTTGTTCTGTTCCCCGCCCTGTGTTGGGGTGCGGCTCTCGGGAAGGGCAGGAAATGCCAATTCCCAGGACACTGGGGAGTGCTTCACTCAGGGCTTCTGTGGCCTCATCTGTGAAGAGTGTGTGGGGACCCCTGCCAGGTACAGTTGCCAGGAAAATGAAGAGAGTGGAGTTTGACAGGATGCTGGGGCATGAGGACCCCTAAATGACCAGCACACCCCTCTGGCACAGACATGTTTTTTGTTTTTTGTTTTTTTTTTTTTTTTTTTTTTAATTCCCGGTTGTAATTTTCTGTGGGAAGGGGGTCTGAGATTTTTTTTTTGGGGGGGGGGCACACCTGGTGGCTTTCAGAGATTCCCCTGGCTCTGCACTCAGAATATTCCTGGCAGGTCCTGGGTGGGGACCATATGGGATACTGGGGGTCAAATCTGGGTCAGCTGTGTGCAAGGCAAAGGCCCTCCCCACTGTGCTATTGCTCTGGCTCTTGATTATATATATATATATATATATATATATATATATATATATATATATATATATATATATAATTTTTTTTCTTCCTTTGTGTGTCTGTTTTGGAGCCACACCGGTGGTGCTCAAGGCTCACACGCCTGGCTCTGTGCACAGGGATCACTTCTGGTGGGCTCAGGCCACCATATGTATCCTGGGGAACGAACCTGACTTGGCTGCATGCCAGACCACTATTATCTCTCCAATCGTAATTTTGTGCTGCAGGATCAAACCCTGTACCCTTACATATTCCAGTTACGTGCTCTACCCCGCCACCCTCAAGCTGAACCACACCAAGGGGATGCAGAGGAGGGTTCTGGAAAGGGACCTGGGAGTAGACTTGAGTCTCTCCTGCTAAGTGGTTCCAAACCTCAGCCCTGTTCATCCTTGCCCTCCCCTACCCAGGCCATGTCCCCCAAAGCGCTGATGGCCTCAGTTTCCCCTGGACAGTCCCCCTCCCCATCCCCTGTGTTGAATCCCAGGCTTCCTGGGTTGAGGTCATCTCCCGGGGGACACCCCTAGCCCCTGACCCTCTCCTGAGTGTCTCTCCTCTTTGCTTCTTGCAGGGATTTTGACTCGCTTTCCAAGGACAATGTCTTTGAGAATAATCGATTGGTAAGTCCTCCCCCGGGGGCTGTGCGTGTGTGCCTTTGTGTGTGCATGTCTGTGTCTGTGTGTATTGGGGTTTCGGGTGAAGGATCTGGCAGGGCCAGAGCTGCGGAGCTGGCCGGGCTGCATTGCAGCTTCAGGAAAAACTGAATTCTTCCCCATCCCCTACTTTACTTCCCTCTGACCTGGTATCCCCTTTTTCAAGCCATGTGGGCCTCCGCAGAGGGGAACCTATTGGTCACTCCTGCCCCGGTCCCCTTCACCCCGGGGGCCGTTGAGGGAAGTCAGGCCAGGCCCAGGGCTTGCTGTTGGTGCTGCTCCCCACCACCTCCACTGTCCTCTCCACATGCACCCCCAAACCGACTCATAGGCCTCTCCCTTTTGCTCCCACCTCATTCAGGCCTTTGAAGTGGCTGAGAAGGAGTTGGGGATCCCTGCCCTCCTGGACCCCAGCGACATGGTGTCCATGCGTGTCCCCGACTGTCTCAGCATCATGACCTACGTGTCCCAGTACTACAACCACTTCTCGGGGGCCGGTCACGGTGAGTGAATGGTGCTGAATGCAGGCAGGGGGTGTGTGCAGGCTGACACCTCACCCCCATTCTTCCCTCCTGCAAACTTCCTCAGAGCTCCAGTGAGTCATTCGCTTGCTTGGGGCCCTGTGGTCCCACTGAGGTGCTGGGAGCTTGGGTGCTGCCCAGGATGGGGGAGCCCCTGAGCTCAGGTGTTGGAGGAGATAACCCCCCTCCCCTGCCTGTGCACTCCTCAGACATGCATGGCCTCCACTTCCCCGTTTGCAGACGCAGCCAGAGGGGAAGTGACTTCAAAGTCTGAGAATGGGAGTGGGGGCTGTGAGAGGGGAACTGGGGGGCTCTGGTGGGGAATGTCCCTTCTCTGCTTCTGTCCAGGCTACTGAGAAACTCCCACAGAAGCTGCAGCTTCACACAGGCCCCACCCCCCTGGCAGTAGGGCTTCCCCTTGGGCAGAAAGCAGAGAGCCAAGAGGGGTCACACAGCCAGGAAACTTTCAGGGCTGGGGTAAAGTTAGGGGTGCTGATTTCTGCTGTCTTGAGGAGCTGGGGTGCTCACTCCTTGAACCCCCCCCTCCCTTGCTCCTCTCCTATCCTCCTGCTTGGCTTTTCCACATGGACAATCCCAGCCCATTGCCTTTTCCAAAAAGTATTTCATGGATCTGGAACAATAGCACAGCGGGGAGGGCACATGCCTTGCACGCAGCTGACCAGGGTCCCAGGGTCCGATTTCCAGTATCTCATAGGGTCCCCCAAACCTGCCAGGAGTGATTCCTGAGCTCAGAGCCAGGAGTAAGCCCTGAGTACCATCAGGTGTGGCCGCAAATTAAAACCAGAAGTAAACAAAAGGCTTTCATGAAGTCAGGCTATGTTCTCATTAGAAGAAAAGCCTGGGGCCGGGCTGAGTTCCAGTACAGAGCATGTGCTTCGCATGTGTGAGGCCCTGGCTACTTTCCCGAAAACAAAAAAAATAAGAAAATTAAAAGTGGGGCAAGAGCGATAGCACAGCGGTAGGGCGTTTGCCTTGCATGTGACCTATCCGGGATGGACCCGGGTTCGGTTCCTGGCATCCCATATGGTCCCTCGAGCCTGCCAGGAGCGATTTCTGAGCACAAAGCCAGGAGTAAACCCTGAGCCTGGTGTGGCTCCCCCCGCCTAAAAAAAATGAAAAGAAAATTAAAAGTAAAACATGTGGGAGAGAGGGAGAAGGCATCAGGTGAAGTGCTTGCCCTGCATGCTGCAACCTAGGTTCCATCTCCAGCACCTTGTATGGTTCCCCCCCCCCCACCCCACCAAGAATAATCCCAGAGTGCAGAGCCAGGAGTAACTCACAGGAGTATGACCAACACACACACACACACACACACACACACACACACACACACACACACACACACACACACACACACACACACACACACACACACACACACACACACATGCTTTTCTTTTGGGGTGCACTGGTCTGAATTCTTTGTGTTTATTTCTGGCTATACCCGGCAGTGTTTGGGGGTCTATTCCCATGATGTTGGGGGATAACATGGTGCCAGGGACGGAGCTTAGGCCTATGACTGTAGAGCCTACGCTCAACCCTTTGGGACATCTCTTCGGCCCCCAGATATGGGTTCCAGGTACAGAGTGGGCACAGGTTGGGGTGTAGTCTTGGGGCCCCTAGGACAGGCATTTGGGGTTCTTCAGTGCCGAGGGGGGTGGGCAGGTTCTGTCCACACCGGCTTGGTTGGCCTGGACAGCAGTGACCAGTGGACCCCAAGAGGCAATTCTGGGACAGGCCAGTCCCTGGTCCTGCGCTCAGCTGTGCTAGCTAGGGGTTCAGAACCCGTTGGGAAGCTCTGGCCTGGCCCTGGACACTGCCCTCAGGGTGTGTGTGTGTGGGTACCTCGTAGCCTGGGGTCCCTCGGGGTTGGATGATCTGCCCCCAGCCAGCCGAGGCCACAGAGCCCCCCTCTTGGACTCTTTGGGTCTTCCTGCCTCAAAATCTCTTTCTCTCTTGACAGCAGGCGTGTCGCCCCCCGAAAAGGGTCTGGCACCCTCCTCCCCACCCTCTGAAGTGCCTAGTCCAGCAGAGCCGGTGGCTGCAACTCAGGTGGGCCATGTGCTTGCTTGCGGGGGTGGGGGTGGGGGGTGGGGGGGGGCAGGAAGGGGCCCCTGGCGGGGCAGGCAGCAGATGCCAGGCCTGGGAAAGGGTGCCCGGGACCCAGTGTCACCCCGAATTCTTCCTGTTGAGACAGCTGCAAGACCCCCCCCCCCAGGGGTCATGTCCCTTCCTCAGCCAGGCTGGGAGGCCACATTCCCTGCACAGCTATGCGGAGATGCCGCATTCCATGTGAGGACGGGGGATCAGAGCAGAAAGTCACCCCCAACCCCCAGGGAAATCCGGCCCGCGCGGCCCCGACGGGGTGGGGGTGGACGGGGGGGGGCAGGAAATGGCTCCGTGTCTAGGTTGCCCTCTGGGCTTCTGGCCAGCTGGGGGCCCCCCCAGGAGGCGCTGCAGGGAGCCCCGGTGCCCTGGGACAAGGACGGGCCAGGCCCAGCGGGGAGGATGGAGCCGGATGGCAGCAGCCTCATCTCCGCCCCGTCCCCTGCAGGACGCCGAGCTCTCCGCGGGCGCCCAGCGGCCTCCCAGCAGCACCTGCGCGGCCTGCGGCCAGCACGTCCACCTGGTGCAGCGTCACCTGGCCGAGGGCAAGCTCTACCACAGGCACTGCTTCCGGTGAGTGCGGGGCGGGGCCAGGGAGTGGGCGGGGATAGGGCGGGAACTGAGAAGGGCGGGACCGTTGGCAGGGAGAGGCGGGGATAGGGTGGAAACTGTATGGGCGTGGTTAGGGGCTGTATTGGGCGGGGCCTAAGTGGGCAGGGCCCGTTGTCGCAGAGGCGGGATAGGGCGGGGATAGGGCAGAATTGGGGTGGGCGGGATCTGACTCCCGGAAGTGGGCGGGGACTGGAGTGGGCGGGAACAGGATGACTTGTTTCATTGTGACTGTGTCTGTGTGATCACTGGCATGACTTTGAGTGTTCATATCTGATGGTGTGTGTTGTGTGGCTGCGTGTGAATTTTGTGTCTGTTCTGTGCGACTGTGTGTGTGTCTTTGTGTGTGTGACTGACTGTCCAGGGAGCAGTTAGATCCGAATAATACCCAAACCCCCAAACACAGCACTAAGGTGTCAGGGTGGAAAGAGGATGAGTGGAGCCCCTACAGCCATATCTGGCCTCTGGGCTGTAACCTCAGTCGTGGGGTTTGTGGTGTGAGGTATCACTGGCACTAGAGCTGGCGCTCCTTCCTGTGTGGTGAGCCCTGGTGTGTTCGGAGACAAAAGCGAAAGGGGAAACTGTTTGCCCAGTTGGTGGCCAAGAGCCCCTCACTGTGGATCCCCCTGGGCAGCCGCACACAGACCACAGGGCACCCCTGGTGGCCTCATTCCTGGGCTCAGAATGTTCTAGGCTTCTCTCTCTCTCTCTCTTTTGATTTTTGGGTCACACCCGTTGGTGCTCAGGGGTTACTCCTAGCTCTGTGCTCAAAAATTGCTCCTGGCAGGCTCTGGGCACCATGTGGGATGCCAGGGATTGAGCCCGATTCCATCTGGGGTCGGCAGCGTGCAAGGCAAACACCCTACTACTGTAGGGCCTTATCATTCCGGCCTGGAATATTCTAGACTTTTCATAGTGCTTGCCTCTCATACCCTGGGAGTATGAGCTGGCAGGCAGGGCTGCAGAAGGGTGCTGGCGTCAGGGTGTACCCTGACCCCCATCTTCTCCCACAGGTGTCGCCACTGTGCCAGCACCCTGCTGCCAGGGGCTTACCAGAGTGGACCGGAAGATGGCACCTTTGTCTGTGCCAAGCAGTGCACCAGGTTGGGCCCTGGAGCTCGATCAGGGGCCAAGCCCGGGCTCCCCTCTCAGCCAAACCAGCAGCCAGAGGCCAAAGCCAAGGATACAGAGGGAGTTGACCCGGACCCCGATGCAGATGCCAGGCTTGAGGTGGACACCCCCAAGACTGGTCCCTATGCCCGGCCCCAAGTCCCTGCCAAGCCCCAGCTGGCGAGCAAACCCCAGGAACTGACCAGTCCCCCAGCCAGCCGCCCCACACCGGCCCCCCGGAAAGTCTCAGAGAACACAGCGCTCACTCCTCCCACACCTCGACCCCGCTCCAGCCTGTCGCAGGAAAGCACCGAGCCGGGGGGCAATAGCCTTGTGAATGGTGAGCCTGCACCCTATTCTTGCCCCACAGCCCAGAGTTGCCCTGGACTACCCTGTGTTTTGGGGTGAGGCTTGGGAGAGAGAGGCAGGGAAATGGTGGAGGTCTGGTGCTGGGACACACAGACTGTTCTAACACTGTCCCTTGAGGGGAAGATGACACACAGGCAAGAATGTATGTTAAGTGTCCAGACTGTTGGGGGTACTTAAAAGATGTCTGAGGGTCACTTGGGTACCCCCTTCTCAAGGAAAATGCAGCTGGGGTCCCAGGGTGGCCTGGCTCTGCTGGTCCCATTGGGACTTATTGAATCTCGGCAGGGACAGCAGATGGTGGTATGTGAGGTTACCTTGGCCCCGGCCTCTGCCATCACTTGCCCGCCAGGCTGGAAGAATAGTCCCTGTGGGTAGGGCTGGCAGGCACTCTGGCCAACCCAGGAACTCTCTGTTCTGCTATGCACCCCACGACCGCCCATAAAGGCCTATCTTTCTCCTGTCCCGTCCAGGAAGGCTGCATGAGCCCCCAGTCCCCAAGCCCAGAGGAACACCCAGGCTGTCCGAGAGGTAGGTGTACCCCCATACTCTGTGATGGGAAGGGGGGATAGGGCTTCGAGTGGGTACCAAAACCTGCAAAACACCTTCTTCCCTCAGGGACCACTGAGTTGGACTCCTTCCCTCCACCTGATAACCCTGTTCAGAATGGAATAGAAATGGGGGACACACCACCCTCAACCCTTAGAGCTCAGCCCCTAGACTGGCCCAGTGACTACCCCTGACTCTAATCCTCCACCTGGATCCTTACACAGGCACCTCCATGTCCCCCAGGACATGGGAACTGTTCCTTACCTTCCCCAGAATGTCTGCAGGGTCTCTGGGGAAAACAGAGCTCTGGGGTGGCAGGTAATGATCCTCAGTTATGAGGTAGGGGGACGACACCCCAAAACCAGGTGACTCTGCCCTGTCACAGGTAACATGGGACAGCACACAATTGTCCTTCCTGGTTTGGTGGATAGGATAGGCCTGCAATGGACTCTGTCCATTTTAGCCTGGGGCCTCCACTGCCCGCCCTCCAGGGTGCAGGAGGACTGGGCACTGTTTCACTTCGACTCAAGCAGAGGCCCCTAACTGCTTTTGTCTTCCACCTGTTCCAGGACACCAGCCTGCAGGAAGGACCCCCCGTGGATGGCGCTCGTGCAGGCTGAGCCAAAGAAGAAGCCGGCCCCGCTGCCCCCCGGCAGCCCTGGGCCCCCCAGGCGGGCAGATGGTGGGGGCCAGGACGAGGGGGTTGCCCAGCAGAGCCCTGCAGCTGCCGCCCCTGAGCCCAAGCCCTATAACCCCTTCGAGGAAGAGGAGGAGGAAGAGGAGGAGCCCCCCGCAGCCCCCAGCCCAGCCGCCATGTCAGCCTTGGCTCCCCCGGAATCGACCTCCAAGTCCCTGCATCCCTGGTATGGAATCACCCCCACCAGTAGTCCCAAGACAAAGAAGCGCCCCGCACCCCGAGCACCCAGCGCGTCCCCACTTGGTGAGTGCCACCTCGGGCCGGGCACCAGGGATGGAGAAAGGGTGGTGGGGTGCAGAGGGACTCCCTGCCTGGTGTCTTTCTTGGGACTTTTGTTAGCCCAAGAGTAACCCTGGGGTCACTGTCGTCACCTCCCACCCTATTATCACAGAGGAAGCACAGAGAGGGGAAGTGGTTTGCCTAAGGCCACACAGCACTGCACCTGGGCATTAAACCACGAGGCCTGAAGCATGGGTTCCTGATCACTGCTTTGGAGAATCCCCCCAAAATAGCACAGTGGAGGGCTGGAGAGATAGCACAGTGGGAGGGCTTTGCCTTATACACAGCCAATTCAGGATGGATGGTGGTTTGAATCCCTGTATCATATTGTACCCCGTGCCTTCTGGGGGGCGGTTTCTGAGCGCAGAGCCAGCAGTAACCCCTGAGCACCGTTGGGTGCTCAAAAACCAAACAAAAAAAAAGAAAAAAAAAACACCTCACAGTGGAAACCCTTCAGATAGGGGGTCTGGAGATGTCAGACAAGCACCCAAGTGGCCAGCTCCTAGGTACATGCTCAGGCTCTGAACCTTCCTGAACCTAGACCCCTGGGAGGTGGGTAGATTTGGGCCACCCCAGGGCAGGGTTTGAGGTGCTTCTCCCACTGTCTGCTCCTCACCCAGCATATATTGATTGGTAGTGTAGGCACATGGCTGGACCCCAGGAAGAGTGGGTAGTAGTAGCTTAGTATGAACCCCAGCTCTGGCTCAAGGGGCCAAGGAGAGGGGCTGCAGTGATAGCACAGCAGTAAGGCATTTGTCTTGCACGCGGCCGACCTGGGGTGGACCTGGGTTCGATCCCTGCTATTCCATATGGTCCCCTGAAGCCTGAGGAGCGACTTCTGAGCACAGAGCCAGGAGTAACCCCTGAGCGCTGCCAGGTGTGGCCCAAAAACTGAAAAGGGTGGGGGGACCATAGAGGGAACCTTCCTGTCTACCTCAGCTCAGTTTCTGGGGCTACTGTGTAATAGTGGGGATCCAACCACAGGTCCCTCATGCAAAAACCTGAGCTTCCCCAGCAGGTAGAAAGCTCCCAGGACTTAATATTTTTTGGGGGGGTGATGTCAAGAAATTTCTCCCCTACTAACCTTGGCCACCATGTGCCCTGCTAGTCTCTGGAGTGTCACCTGGCTGTGGGGAGCCTTTGGGGAGCATGCCAGAGTCTGGAATGCCCTCACGGGTTCTTGTCTGCTCTTCTGTCCCTGCAGCCCTCCATGCCGCCCGCCTCTCTCACTCAGAGCCCCCCTCGGCTGCCCCATCACCCGCCCCGAGTGTGGAAAGTCTGTCATCAGAGGGGTCAAGCCGTCCAGGCCCCGGGGAGCTGCTAGTGCCCCCCACGGTGCCCAAGAGCTCCTCGGAGCCTGCAGTCCACGCGCCTGGCCTTCCCGCCACTTCTGCTGGCCTCTCGGCCAATTCCTCCTCATCTTCCTCTGCCGAGCTGCTGGAGTCCCGTGGGGAGCGGACCCCCCAGGCCAGCCCTGCCCTGGCTCACAGTGGCCGGAGCAGCCCCCGACCCCCACCAGCCAAGCCCACCCCCGTCTCAGTGGAAGCCCGCAGCCCAGCACCCTCTCCCGGAACCTCGTCTCCACAGCTCCAGATAAAAGTGAGTGTCCACACTCATGGGGTGCCAGCACCTCCCAGTGGGGCTGGAAGGAAGGGTGTGTGGAGAAGGGGTTTGCAGAAGATGGGACTCTCCTGCAGCAGGACAGGAGCTCCCTTTGCCTGGAGGCCCAGCAGGAGGCAGGATCCTCATTTGTGGACCTCCGGCAGGGAGTGTCACCCCAGAACTTTGGAGTGCTGCAGGAAGAGGATTATAGTGAGGCTGAAGGCTCTGCCGAGTCCTGTGTAGCCTGAAACGTGTGGCCAGCACAAGGGGTTGTGGCTGGGAGGAGACATACACACATACACAAAGACATGCAACATCCGGGGCCTGCGAGATAGCTCAGAGGTAGGGCGTTTGTCTTGCATGCGGAAGGACCGGTGATTTGAATCCTGGCATCCCATATGGTTCCCCGAGCTTGCTGGATTTCTGAGCAGAGAGCCAGAAGGAACCCTGAGCGCTGCTGGGTGTGACCCAAAAACCAAAAAAAAAAAAAAAAAAAAGACACACAACATACATGCATGGACATGTGCACACACCCCTCCAACGGGGCCTTTAACAGTGACCTTTGACCCCCTGCCTAACTCAATTGCCTTCGGTCCCTTTGTGGCACAATTGTGAGAACTGACCAGAGGTGCCTGAAAGCTGCCAGCTTGAGGTGGGGTCGTGACTCAAGCTCAGGTTGTTTGTTTGTTTGTTTGGTTCTTTTTTGTATTTTGGGTCACACCTGGCAGTGCTCAGAGTTTACTCCTGGCTCTACACTCAGAAATCACTCCAGGCAGGCTCAGGGGTCCATATGGGATGCCAGGATTCGAACCACTGTTCCTCTGCATGGAAGGCAAATGCCCTACCTCCATTCTATCTCGCCGGCCCCTCAAGCTCAGGTTGAACTGCAGCTTTGGGGGTGAAGGGGGATCGAAGGCCACCCTGCCCCTCCCCATACTTAACCCTTGTGGTGTCCCCGACTTCAGTCTTCCTGCAAGGAGAATCCTTTTAACCGGAAGGCATCGCCCACAGCATCCCCGGCCACCAGGAAGGCCACCAAGGGGCCCAAGCCAGCTAGACCCCCTGCACCCGGACACGGCTTCCCGCTCATCAAGCGCAAGGTACCCCCAGCATCTCCTACACGGGGCTCCCTTGGAGGGGGGCTGTCTGAGAAGCTGCCCCTGTCTGGGGGATGTGTGTATCTTTTTTGGGCTGGTCATGCTTGGGAGTGCCCAGGGCTGACTTCTGGCTCTGCGCTCAGGAATCACTCTTGGCAGTGCTCAGGGAACCATATGGGGTGTTTGATACTGAGCCCAGGTCAGCAACATGCAACAGCAACAGCAACATGCAAGGGGGTTCTTGAGTGATGCTCTGGAGGCCAAGCTACTAAGTCGGCTCCAGCAGCCCCTGCCAGCCACCTCTAGCCCCTCCAGAGCAATGGGATTGAGGGGGGACACAGTCACAATTCAGGATGGGGGCCACCCTCAGTTGCTTCTGGGGCAGAGACCTGCTCTCAGACCTACTGGGGTCCTGTGGGTGAGCAGGGGACCAAGAGGGGGAGAACAGAGAGTTGTGCCTCTTTTACAGGGGGGCCTGGCAGGTACTGGACATGGCATGTGAGGGTCCCCATCCCAGCCCTGCCCTATGCTGGGAACTCTGTGTCAGGGGTGGAGCCTGTGGTGATGGGGCCTGTCCACAGGTGCAGGCTGACCAGTACATCCCCGAGGAGGACATCCACGGCGAGATGGACTCCATCGAGCGCCAGCTGGACGCCCTGGAGCACCGCGGGGTGGTGCTGGAGGAGAGGCTTCGTGGAGGGATGAACGGTGGGGGCTCTGGGTACCCGGCAGCGAGATGAGCGGGCAAGAGGGAGTGGGCACGGTGCTCCCTGAGCACAGAACTCAGACCACGCTGGGCTTCCTTTCAGAGGGCCGTGAGGATGACTTGCTCGTGGACTGGTTCAAGCTCATCCATGAGAAGCACCTGCTGGTCCGCCGGGAGTCGGAGCTCATCTACATGTGAGTCCTCCCAGGCCCTCCTTGGGAGTCTTCTTGCTCTCCTGCTGAATCCTCCCAGCCTCCTCTGGAGTCCTCCCACCTCTACCTGGATTCTCTCATTCTCCTTTTAAGTCTTCCCACCTTCCTCTGGAGTCCTCCCACACTCCTCCCGGTTCTTCTCACCCTCTTTGGGAATCTTCCTACCCTCCAGAGTCCTCCCTCTCTGCAGAGTCCTCCTCCCCTCCTAGAGGATCCTCCCGATCTCTTGCTGAATCTGCCTCAATTCTTCTGATCCTCCTCCTGACTCCTTCCTGAATCCTTCCATCCTCCTCCCACCCCTTCTGAGTCCTCCCACTTTTACTCGGTTTTTTGCCTGTCCTCCTGAGTCCCTGATGACCCAGAGCAACTCTGACTTTCGCTTCCTTCACCCGCAGCTTCAAGCAGCAAAACCTGGAACAACACCAGGCGGATGTGGAGTATGAGCTTCGCTGCCTCCTCAACAAACCAGGTGAGTGCGGCCACCGCACCTCTGAGGCTCTGCTGGGCGGTGCCCCCTTCCCCACATATCCAGCTGGAAGTCCTGATGTTATGTGCATTGACTCCAAGCCAGGGCCAAACGGTGGGTTGGGAATAAGAGGACAGAGGTGGAGAGGGATGGCATGGATGTGTGTGTGTGTGTGTGTGGGGGGTGCACACCGGTGTCCTGGCGGTGACAACTTAATGGACTGGCTGGTCCATGTGGGGAACCCTCTCCTGCAAAACACCATGCAGGGTCCCCAGTGATGAGGGTTTCTGGCCCCGCTTTCCAAGAGGGGAATGGCTGGCCAGGCTCAGATCTGAGCAGGGTAGGGCACCCCTGGGATGCTCAGTGGGGCCTGGAATGGGGGGCAGATAAAGGGCATCAGGGCTCAGAAGGGAGTAGGAGGAAGTGGCCTGGGCCTGGGGACTCCTCTCTCACCACTGGCTTGCTGGCTAATCTTTCTTTCTTTTTGGGGGTCCTCCTATAAGGGAGCCTGGGGCCACTGTTGGTGGCAGCCCTTCAGCCAAACCTGACAGCTCTGCTCAGCTAGGAGATGTAGCACAGTTTGGGCCTGGGCATCCCTGGCAGTCCTGGCGTCCATGCCATGCCAGGGCCCTCTTGGATCATGCGCCCTAGTCGCCGGGCTTTCTCCAGCCCTGGTGACACCCAGAATTCGAGCCTGTGTGCCGGTATTTCGGTGGGAATGAAGACACCCTGTGTCACAGGGCCCAGAGGCTCAGGAAACGTGGACATTGGGGCTGGAGGAGGGCGTTGGTGTCCTTGGTTCGTTCCTGCATGCCTGACCGAGACCACTGGGACAGACTCAGCTTCAACTTGGAAAGAGCCTTTGGGAGGCAACTAGGGTGGGAGATGGAGATGGGGTATCCTCAAGGAGCCATCAGTCCTGTGGTTGAGTCACCCTGCTTCTCCCCTAGAGACCAGACAGACATCGAGCGTGCTGCAGCGACATCTTGTGGCCAAATTGGGCAAAGCGCCACCCATGTGCCCTGGGGCGGGGGGGGGGCAATGCTGGGCATGGGTCATCCTGCCCCTGGATAAATAAGGTCTCTGCGGGCTGAGCCCCATCAGGCAGCATAAAACGCTGTAGCTTGGAGGTGTTAGACAGCTGTGTTCAAACCTAGCACCAGTCTGACTGATAGCCAAGAGTATACCCCAGCACTGAGGTGCGACCTGGGCTGTGCCTGGCATGTATGAGTGGCACCAGGGGTTACACTCCTCGCCTCACACTTGCGATGCAGGTGCTTTTGCTACTGAGCCTGCTCTGGGGTTGTGTCTTAAGTTTCTTAGTTTGGTTTTTGGGTCACCCCCTGCAGCACTCTGGGGTTATCCCTGGTTCTGCATTGAGGCATCAGTCTTGGCAGGCTTGGGAGACCATATTGGGTGCTGGGGATCGAACCTGTGTTGGCTGCTTGCAATACAAGCCACTGTGCCATCCCTTCAGCCCTTGGTGTCTTGTTTCTTTTCTTTTCTTTTTTTTTTTTTGGTTTTTGGGTCACACCCAGCAGCACTCAGGGGTTACTCCTGGCTCTATGCTCAGAAATTGCTCCTGGAAGGCTCAGGGGACCATATGGGATGCTGGGATTCAAACCACCATTCTTCTGCATGCAAGGCAAATGCAGTACCTTCATGCTATCTCTCCGGCTCCTGGTGTCTTGTTTCTTTTTGGGGTCACTCCAGAAGTGCTGGTGGATTCTGTAGTGCCAGGAATGGAGCCCGGCTCTCCCACATCTTTCCTGCAGCCATTTGATTCATCTCCCTAGCCCCGTTTCTTTCTTTTCTCTTTTTAAATTTAATTTGAAGGGGAACATTGGGTTTTGGGCTATTCCTGACTCAGTGCTCAGGAGTAATGTTCAGGGTGCCATATGCAAGACTAACCAGGAGTCGACTATCTGCAAGGAAGAGCCTTAACCTCGTACTATCACGCCAGCTCCCCTTTCTCTTTTAATTATTACCCCAAAAATTATTATCCCCCCTTTTTTTGGGGGGGGAGATGCACAGCCAGTGATACTCAGTGGCTACTCCTGTCTCTGTACTCAAGATCACTTTTGGCGAGCTCTGGGGAGCTGGAGATCGAATCTAGGTTGACTGTGTGCAAGGCAAAAACATGTTACCTATTATCCTGACTCTCTGGCCCCTTTCTCTGTCTTCCTGTTCTATTTCTTTCCTTTCCTTTCCTTTCCAGCCTGTTTCTGTGTTTTATTTTTTCTATGTCAGACCAGTTATCCCTAGTCTCTGGGCCCTCCTTCCTCTTAGTGATCTCCAGTCTGGGGCCAGTGCCCTGCACGTGTGGGGTAGGTCCTCACCGCCTGGGGAGATAGGTTTGCTCTCCACTCACATTCTCCCCCCTTTCTCCTCGGCAGAAAAGGACTGGACAGATGAGGACCGGGGCCGGGAGAAGGAGTTGATGAAGGAGCTGGTCACTCTCATCGAACAACGCAACGCCATTGTTAACTGCTTGGATGAGGACCGGCAGAGGTGACAGTCGGGGCCCTCACTGCCTGTGACCTCCCCCCACTCTCTGTGACCTGGAGGGGACTCAGCCCCTTTAGTCCCTCCTGGGGCTCAGCTGCCTTTCTGCTTGCAGGGAGGAGGAGGAAGACAAGATGCTGGAGGCCATGATCAGGAAGAAAGGTGAGGCCTCTCCTGGGCTGTGGCCTGCTGCCCCCTGGGAGCCCATTTTTCTGGTGGCGGCCCCCTCTGCTGTCCCCCTAACTGCTGGACTGGTTAGGGTGCCCAGAGGGACCCGTCTGTGGGCTGTGGAACAGGGCATGGAGCACTGCACTGGGAGTATGAAGCCATCCTTGGCTGCTGTGTGGGGAGCCACATATAGGGGCGGTGCTTAGATGTGGGCATGGTCCATAGATGGGCATGGTCATACAAGGGACTTCAAAGGGGGCCAGGGAAGTAGTACAGTTGGGGAGCATGTGTCTTTCTTGCCCTGTTCCCTACTGGGACCCCCTTCCTGGGGAGAAGTGAATGCAAGGTCAGGGGAAGGGGAACCCGAAAGTACCCAGCCTTCCTTCTCCGCACCTGAGGTCCCTTCCCACCCCACCCCCTGCCCTGCTGCAGAGTTCCAGAAGGAGGCAGAACCCGAGGGCAAGAAGAAGGGCAAATTCAAGACCATGAAGGTGCTGAAGCTTCTGGGGAACAAGCGTGAGACCAAGAGCAAGTGCCCGGGGGACAGAAGCTGACACAGCCCGGGAGCCCCCAGCCTGTGACTTAGCGCCTATGGCTACTCCCTAGGGGCACCCCACTTCCTGGGGAGTGCCTTCGTGAGGAACTGACATAAGGGGGCTCTCCGCAAGCCTTGAGTCGGAACATCCCTGCTGGGGTGTTCCCTCAGTTCTGAGCTGTGGATGGGGCTCTTGGATGTCAAGAGCGGCTCATGGGGAGAAAGGGGCAGTAGTGGTCCCCTTGTCTAGGAGGGATGTGCAGCTGTTACACTGGTGTGGGCACCCCGCTCTGCGCAGGCCAGCAGGTGGGCGGGAGCCAGAGGGGCTTCCTGTCTCCCATGTTCAGTGCGTGGCCACTCTGGGCTTGGGGTGTCCCGTGAGGCCTCCTCAAGGCCCCTCGTCAGTGGCCTCTCTCTCCAGCTCTGCGGTGCTGACCCGGTTCTTGGACACCCGTGTCTGACCCGTGCCTGACCTGTGCCTGGCGGTGCTGTCTCCCCACAGCGGCCCCCCCCCCCCCACTCTTCTCCTATTCACACTCAAGGACTAGGGGTAAAGGCTTGGTCACTCTAAGCTCTTTTTGTGGTCCCTGTGGGACACCCTCAGCGCAGCTCTGGGGACAGGTGGCCTTGTCCCTCCCTCACCAACAATAAAAGCCGCTGGCAGCCTCGGCCTCTGGTGCCTTCCTGCCTTCCCCTTCCCCTCGTGGGGGTCCATTTTGGAAGTTCCCAGGAGCGGCCTGGAGGCTGATGATTGGGAAAGGCAGGGCAAGTCAGCTGTGCCTGGAATGGGGGTGGGGGGCAGGGACACCATCCTCCCAGCACCTTTTTTGTTTTGTTTTGTTTTGGGGCCACACCCGGCAGTGCTTGGGTTACTTCTGGCTCTGCGCTCAGAAATTGCTCCTGGCAGGCCCAGGGGACCATGTGGAACCTGGGTCCGTCCTGGGTCCGCTGTGTGCAAGGCAAATGCCCTATCGCTATGCTATAGCTCCAGTCCCTTCCCAGCATTTTGGCGGCCAGTGAGTGACCCACTAGACTGAGTGTGTCTGGTGGGTTGCCTTGGCCAGGGTGGGGCGCATCTTGGGACCCAGCCCCCCTTGTTCCAAGAAGCAGGGACTCTGGCTTTGTGTGCGTGTGTATCCCTGGGGGTAGCTGGCAGTGCCTGTGTTTCATAGGGGCGGTGGAGCCTCATTGACCCTCTCGGACCTCCCCCCCCAACAGTCATGTGGGGGTGCTGGCCTGCCATCAAATTGGGCAGAGTTGTCAGGAGTGGAGGCTCCACTGGGTGAGCATTTGGCTGAAACTTTCTGGGCTTTTTGTATCTTGGGTTAGAAAGTGGACAAGATTTGGGGTGTGTTCTTCCTGGACGTTAGGAGACAAGGTCATAGTATGAGGGGGTATGCCTGGGATGATTTGTGTGCTTGTCACCTGTAGAGCACGGGCCGGGGCCTTTCACTCTAAACTCCTCCTGCCAGCTGTAGTCTGTGGAGGATGGTAGCGTGGTCCTGACAGGGAGGCGGCTCGCCCGTGAGCTGAGGAACTGGAGTAAGACACAGCAGGCTCCCCACTTTCCTGTGGAGGCGGGTGTGCAGCTCAAAGCTACTATGCTGGAGAGATTCGTGCTCCTTGAATAAACACTCTTTATCCCTCTGAAAACAAACTGGCGTGTGGGAGGCCGACAGAGAGTGTGTCTCAACGGCCGATTAACCTGGGCCCGAAACACTGGCCTGAGGCGGCGGAAGGAAAGAATCTCATAGCCAAGTTCACTTGGCTCAGGTGGGCCAGACAGCTGGACATCCCTGTGTCCCCAAGGGCCCGTGTTGGGCTCTTCCTTGGGTGATGCCCATGGGCTTTTCTCGGGTTGTGTCTTAGAGGTCTCCGGACCTGGGCAGTGTTGAGTGGCCATGGGACATGGAGGAAGTCAGGCCGGGCCGAACTAGAGGGCCAGGGTCTGGCGCAGTTCCTTGCTTCGCCTATGGTCAATGTCTTCCATTTCTCGAAGCTTCTGCCAAGGGCGTGGAGGAAGGAGGGAAGCTGGGCATGAGAGCTGGTCTTTGAAAAACCCCCGACCCTTCCTCTGTGCCCTCCTATGTGCCCTCCCGCTGGCCCGGTGCACCCCCACCTGGGAAATCTCTGTCAGGATGATGGCTCGGAACTGTTTGCCGTGGCCCAGGGCTTCCATGTCACTCAGGAATTCCTTCCTGTCCTCGATTTCTTTCACCACTGCAGAGGGGGACACGGTCAGTGGGTTCTGCTGTCCTGTTCCTTATGGGTCCTCTGGTTTTCCAGCCCCCCCCCACGGGCCCCTGCACACCCAGATGTGTTGGGGGGAGACTCACACTCTTTAAAGCGGTCTGGAGGCTCCGGGCTGACCCCATCTTGCTGTTCTGGGGGCGTTGGCTTCTTCTTCAGGGGCTCTGATTCCTTCCCTTTGGCCAAAATGTCTTGGAGTCTTTGCTTCTCCTTCTCCAAGTCTCCTGGAGGGACCAGAAAATGCCTCATCCTCCCAAGCCCCTTGTGGTCTGGCTGTGGGCCAGGGGACTCCTGAGCTTCTTGGGAAGAGATTCTGAGAAGCCAGGGGGAAGCTTTGCAAGCACCACCCCCAGCTTTGGTGTAGTGAGAGTAGGTGATGGATCTTGGGTGTGAGGCTGCGATGTGGTGCCTGGGTGGTGGTGGTGGGGTGGCAAGGCTGGGTTGGGCGCCAAGTCTGAGGGTCACAGACATCTCTAGGTGGGTGTAGGGGACCAAGCGAGCCCCCGGAAACAGTGGCTTCGAGTGCTGACAGCCAGATGTAGTCAGGGTTCCGTTCATTGGCTGTCTCTGGGATTCTAGGCAGCATTTCCAGATGGGTGTTTGGGTCACACCCCGTGTTGCTCAGGGCTACTCTTGGCTTTGTACCTGGAAGTGGGGAGGAGAGTGTGTGTGTGTGTGTGTGTGTGTGTGTGTGTGTGTGTGTGTGTGTGTGTGAACACGAATCCACCAGTTATTAGGGGACCAGGCCGTGTGATCATGAGGTGAGCCTGGACCTCCAGCACAGAACACTGAACTCTCTCCAGCCCGCAAAGTTTCTGGTTTGGGGCTCCCATTCAGCGATGCTCAGGGATACTCCCACCTCTGTGTTTTAGTGGGGTTATTCCTGACAGTGCAGTGTCTCACCCCCAGCCTTCAGAACCATGCTTAACATTGTCACTAAACTGCTTCCCCAGAAACCAAATACCAGCCCCCATATCTAACACGTGCCAAAACTCAAGAACTATCACCTCTGTGCAGGGGGGTGCCTGTCCCTGGACCCCTAGCTCCACCGATGTGAGTCCGGACTTACGGGTGGCCTGAGGCTTGAACTGCTCCCGGCTGTATGCCCCGTTGGCTTGGCACAAGCTGGCCGGCCGGAGGTGGGAGTGGGCACCCAGGATGGGAGGCAGGTGGGTGGGCGAGGCGGGCACCCTGGCACGCAGTGCCCTCTGGCTGGCGGTGGGGCCACAGCGGAGTGGGAGAGGATCTCCTCCTGGGGAGGGAGTGCTGGGTAGGGGTCCGACTTTTCTTTTGAAAAGTGTCGAGAGCATCCCCTGCCTGTAGGAGCGTTGCCCAGTCCCAGCCGAAACGTGTTGGGGTGTGATCCCAGACTTCTATGTGGTGTCTCTTTTCAAACACTGGATCATACTAGATTGCGCACTGCGGGAAATGCCGCCTAAGTTATCACCGATGCCCTTCAGATCAGCCCCTTTCTATATAACTTATTTTTTTATAGCTGACCGCTACTAGCCCTTAGATGGATGAGGTTATTTATTCAACTAGTCTCCTAGTTACAGAAATTCAGGTGGTTTCTGATGTGTTTTTACTACTATGAACAATGCTGCAATAAACACTCTTGTACAACAAACTGTGGTCCTGGGCTTTTATTTCTCTCGCTGGGCAATGAGGGAGGGGAGCGGGTAGGAGGGCTGGGTCCCTGGGCTCCTTGCACTGCTGGCCTTGCCCGGGGTCATTCCTGAGCATCGAGTCACATACAGTGTCTGAGCAGTGCATGGTGGTGGCCCAGATCTCCTCCCACCAAAAAAAAAAAAAAAAAAAAAAAAAAAAAAAAGGCATAAAGAAGGGGACTGGAGAGATAGCAGGTGGTAGGGCGTTTGCCTACACACAGCTGATTCAAACAGACGGTAGTTTAAATCTCGGCATCCATATGGTCCCTGGTGCCTGCCAGGAGTGACTTCTGGGGCCGGTGAGGTGGCGCTAGAGGTAAGGTGTCTGCCTTGCAAGCGCTAGCCAAGGAAGGACCGAGGTTCGATCCCCTGGCATCCCATATGATTCCCCCAAGCCAGGGGCAATTTCTGAGCGCTTAGCCAGGAGTAACCCCTGAGCATCAAACAGGTGTGGCCCGAAAAAAAGGAATGACTTATGAGCACAGACCCAAGCACCCCCCCCCCAAAAAAAAAAAAAAAAAAAGGCAAAAAGACATTATTGGTGGAGAGATTGCTCATGGGGCTAGCGCGTCTACCCTCTACGCAGGCTTGAACCCTGGCACCAAGCACAGCCAGAAGGGTCCATCGCCTAGTGGGAAGTGGGCCCCAAGCACTGCTGGGTGTGATCTCCAAACCAAACAAACCTTGAGATTAAAAAAAATTTTTTTTGGTTTTTTTTTTTGGCCACACCCATTTGATGCTCAGGGGTTACTCCTGGCTAAGCTCTCAGAAATTGCCCCTGGCTTGGGGGGACCATATGGAACGCCGGGGGATTGAATTGTGGTCCTTCCTTGGCTAGTGCTTGCAAGGCAGACACCTTACCTCTAACACCACCTCGACGGCCCCTTGAGATTAAATTAAAGTGAGCTCTTCAAGACTGGGGAGGTGATTCAAAGCTCTGGTGCATTCATGTGGTCATCCCCTTGAGGTCCGATCCCCTGAGAACCGCTGGATATGGCCCCTAAAACCCAACATCCTCCCAAATATCGGGAACCCCTCTATCTGGGAAGACTTTGCAAGCTGCCGCTTACTTTTTATGGTGTTCATGAGATGGCGCTGTTGGAATTTGGTCAGCTTGGATTCCTTCATCATGTCTGTAAGACAAAGCGCTTCTGAGAGGCTCAGGGAGCTGGTAGGTGCCCTGAGCTCTGCCCGATGCCCAAGGAGAAGCCTTTGTGCCTGCTGCAGGCAGGAGACCCCACAGAAGTAGAACAGTCTGAGGCTGGAGCGATAGTACAGTAGGGAGGAAGTTTTCCTTGCACACGCCCAACCTGGGTTCCATACAGCATCCCATGAAGTCACCTGAGCACAGAGCCGGGAGTATCCTCTTAGCACTGCCAAGTGTGGCCCCCACAAAAAACGTAGAAAAACCTGGACCCTCTCCTCTTCCCTTCCTGCAATGGGTCCTTTCCTCTCTCTTTGCCCAATTTCTCTTTTGGGGGGAGGGTCGGGGCATTTGGACCACCCAGCCCTGGCGGTGCTTGGGGCCACTCCTGCCTCTGTTTTCTGGGATGGCTCCAGCTGCTATCAGGGGACATGAATCAAATCGGAGTTGGTCTGTGCCTTCCCCTGCTGTACTAGTTCTCCCGCTTTCAGCTATATTTTGCTTCTTCAACTTTTTCTTTTTGTGTTTCAGTGTTGAGTCACTCGGCTTTATGCTCAGGGATCTCTCCTGGTGACCTTCCTTCCTAGTAGGTGACCGATAGATGGGGTGCTGCAGATCAAACTTGGGTCAGCTGCATGCAAGGATAATTCCCTACCCATTTATATTATCTCTTCAGCCCTGGACCAAGCTGTTGCTGTTTCTTCTTCTTTTTTCTTGTGGCTACTTCAGAGGTTCTCTGTCTTCTGTTTTTATTTTATTTATTTATTTATTTTTGGCACACCCGGCTCTCAGAAATCATGACTGGTGGGCTTGGCGGGGGTGGGATGCTGGGGTTTGAACCCCAGTCGATCCCATGCAAGGCTGTATGCCCTCCCCGCTGTGCTATTGCTTTGGACTCACTTCTGGGTTGTTTTTGTTTATTGTTGGTTCACATGCAGCAGTGCTCAGGGCATACTCCTGGCTCTGCACTCAGCAATCATGCCTGGGGGTGGGGTGGTGGAGGCATCCATATGGGATGCTGAGAATCAAACCTGAGTCAGCCTCCTGCAAGGCCAAAAAACGCCCTCCACGCAGTGCTAATTCATCCTCCCCCCCCCCACCAAACCATCCCTGCCGCCAATCTTGGGCACTGACCTTGGAGCAGCTCGCAGGTTCTGGGGGTGAAAGTGGCTGGACAGGGGCAGTGGGGTGAGTCCGTGCTTTTGTTCGCAGCCTCCTGCTGTGAGAGCCTCCTCACTCTCTCCTGGGAAGCCATGGGAAGGCCCTTGAGGTGGAGGGGTGGCTGAGAACCTTTGGACGCACCCCTACCACAAGCCCCATCGCTTGTTTGCCTTCCAGCCCTGCCTGCCCCAGCGCAGAGATGCAAACTCGGGAAGCGAGGAGCAGGTGGCGGGAAAAGAATGAGGCCGCTAGATTCTCCCACCTCTTAGACAGACGATGGACAGACAAAAGGACACATCCCGAGCCCTTGGCAATGAAGCGCCCATGGGGACTTAGGAGAGGTTCGGAGTGAGATAGATGGAGGGACGGACAAATGACAGACAGATGGACAAACAGACTGAGACAGATGGATGGACATAAAGACGGACAGACAGATGGACAGACAGACACATCCCGATCCTTTGGCAATGAAGCACCCATAGGGATTTGGGATCAGAGAAGTGCGGAGTGGGATAGACAGACAGGCGGATGAACAGACGACAGACAGACCAATGGACAGATGGACAGACAGATGGACACATCCCGAGCCCTTGACAATGAAGCACTCCTGGGGACTTAGGAGTGGAGAGGTGCAAAGTGGAACAGACAGGCAGAAGGATGGACTGATGGATGGACAGACAGACAGATGGATGGACAAACAGGTGAAGAGACAGATGGACAGACACACAGACACATCCCGATCCCTTGGCAATAAAGTGCCCATGGGGACTTAGAGCAGAGCGTGGAGTGGGACAGACAGACGAATGGACAGACAGATGGACAGATGGACAGACAGACTGAATGACAGAGTGTCAGACAGATGGATAGACAGCCAGCCAGCCAGAAGATGGACAGACTGACAGAACAAACAGATGGACTGTCAGACATATGGACAGACTGACAGACAGGAAGACAGACAGATGGACAGACTGTCAGACAGATGGAAAGACAGACAGACTGACAGACTGGTAGATGGACAGTCATATAGATGGACAGACTGATAGACGGATGGACAGATGGGTAGGACAGACAAACGGACTGTCAAACAGATGGACAGACAGGCAGGCAGATGGACAGATTGACAGATGGAAAGACAGGCAGATGGGCAGAAAGACTGACATATGGACAGATAGACTGACAGATGAATGGATAGATGGACAGAGACAGACGGACGGATGGACTGTAAGACAGATGGACAGGCTGACAGACAGGCAAACAGATGGATAGACAGACGGATGGACATACAGATGGACGACAGAAAGGTGGACAGACTGATGGACAGAGGGACAGATGGACGGACTGTCAGACAGACGAACAAGCAGACTATCAGACAAATGGATAGACAGACAGACAGATGGACGGACAGACGGACTGACAGACTGACCGATAGTCAGACAGATGGACAGACTGACAGACAGATGGCTGGAAGATGGACAGAAGGACAGATGAACAAACCGTCAGACAGATGGACAGACAGATAACAGATGGACAGACTGACAGATGGACTGTCAGACATCTGGACAGACTGACAAATTGTCAGACAGATGGACAGGTGGATGGACAGATGGACAGACAGGTGGACAGACAGATGGACAGATAGATGGACGGACAGACGGATGGACAGTCAGACAGACGGACAGATGGACAGACAGGCAGACGAATGGACTAAGACAGATGGACAGACAGATGGACAGACAGATGGACGGACGGTCGGACAAATGGACAGACAGGTGGACAGACAATTGGACAGAGAGACAGATGAACAGACTGACAGATTGACGGACAGATGGACAGACGGACATAGGGACAGATGGACAGACAGATGGAGAGATGAACAGATGGACAGAGGGACAGAGGGACAGATGGACAGACAGACTCACAGGCGGACATACTGTCGGACAGACAGGTGGACAGATAGTTGGACAAACTGACAGAGGAACGGACGGACGGACAGAGGAACAGATAAACAGACGGACAGAGGGACAGACGGACGGGCTGTCAGACAGATGGACGGACAGAAAGACTGACAGACAGACATCCCGATCCCTTGGCAACGAAGCGCCCATGGGGCCTTAGGAGCGGAGGGGCGCGGAGCGGAATGCGGGGGATCGCAGCCGAAACCTCACCTGCCGCATCGGTGAGAGCCCGCCGTCGAAAGCCCAGCCAGCTCGCTCCTAGCCCGAGACCGCCGCGTCCTCTCGGTTGCCATGGGGACGGGCACGCGCCGTTCTGCGCAGGCGCAAGCGCGCTCTCCGGCCCCGCCCCGCCCCGGAAGAGGTTGCGGCGGGAGGTCACCGCGCAGGCGCAGAGGCACGTGTCGTGGCGGCGCGCAGTGCGCGGGACGTGGGGGTACCTGGCCGGTGGGTGCGCGCGGCGCGGGCGTCATGTCCGACAACGAGGACAAGTGAGTGCGGGGCCCGGTCGGCCTGGCGGGGGGCCGGAGCGGGAGCAGCCGAGGGCTGGAGCTGGCCTCCCGGGAACGTGCAGGGGGTGAGGAATCTATGCACAGGGATAGATCGCTCCTGGGATCACTCCTGGGGTCCCTAGGCTTTTGGGGTTCACTTGGGGAGCTGGGGGGGTTTGCAGCGTGCCAGGCCAGAGCCCCCCCCCCCCGCACTATGTCCCTGGCCCCGATCTCGTGGTTTCCGGTGCCCAGGGGACGTACATTGACGTGGGAGACCCAGTTCCCTTGCTCCTGCACCCCCTGATCATCCCAAACTCCCAACCAAAATGAGATCCAAATAGAGTTGTCAGTAGAAGCGACATTCGTTAAAACTGAGAAATCAGGAGGCTGGGAGTCGTGGGGGCAAAGAAGCCTGGTGACAGCGCAGGAGCTGTTCCAGCATTGCTCAGCCAGGGAACCTAGAAGGAGCCACCAGGGGTGGAAGGGGAGACCCAGAGACAGAAGTGTTCATAGGGCCACCCCACCAGGACTGTGCATCCAGGGGTAGGGAGGGATCCAGGCATTCTGATGGAAGGCAAGGGGGTTCTCTCTCTCTTTGAGCCACATCTGGCAGTGCTCAGGCCTGACCTGTATTCAAGAATCACTCCTAGCAGGTCCAGGGGACCGAATGAGATGCTGGCTGGGGATTGAACCCAGGTCAGCTGTGTGCAAGAAAACCGCCCTCCACGCTGTCGTAGCTCTCAGCCACAAGGGGTTTCTCTTGAATGTTATACTACTGTGGGTTTTGGGGCCCAGAGAATGCAGGTCAGATTGCCTTGATCCCAGGTTTGATCTCTGTCACCCCTTTAATCCACTTGTCATTTTCCAAGCCTTTAAGCCACTCAGTTTCTTCACCTTTTTGTTTGTTTGGTTTTTGGTTTTTGGGTCACACCTGTCAGCACTCAGGGCTTACTCCTGGCTCTATGCTCAGAAATCACTCCTGGCAGGCTTGGGGGAACCATATGGGATGCCGGGATTCGAACCACCGCCCTACTGCATGCAAGGCAAACACCTTACCTCCATGCTCTCTCTCCGGTCCTTGTTTGTTTTTTGGGCCACACCTGGTGATGCTCACCCCTGACTTTTTTTTTTTGGTCACACCTAGCACCACTCAGGGGTTACTCCTGGTTCTATGCTCAGAAATCATCCCTGGCAGGCACGGGGGACCATATGGGATGCCGGGATTTGAACCACCGTCCTTCTGCATGCGAGGCAAACACCTTACCTCCATGCTATCTCTTTGGCCCCAATCACCCCTGACTTGGGGAACCATATAGGACACCGGGGAATCGAACCATGGTCCATCCTAGGTTAGTGCATGCAAGACAAACGTTCTACCCTACTGCTTGCATCATCGTTCCGGCCCCTTCTTCATCTTGTATTTACTTGTTTTTATCTTAGACCACAGTCAAAGTGCTCAGGAATTGCTACTGGTGGGAACCCTATGGGATGCCAGATATTGAACCTAGGCAAATGTCCTCCACACTGTGCTATAGCTCCAGCCCTGTTTGTTTGTTTTTGCTTTTTTTGGGCCACACCCTACCACTCAGGGGTTGTTCCTGGCTCTGTGCTTAGAAATCGCCCCAGGCAGGCTAGGGGAACCCTATTGGATGCCAGGGATTGAACCCAGGTCCGTCCTGGGCCCACCATGTGCAAGGCAAATGCCCTACTGCTGTGCTATATCTCTGACCCCTGTTTGTTTTTAAGGTGCAGAAATCCTGGGGTACATATTGTCCCTGGTGGGAATAGCATACTTAGGGAGAGAAATTGAAGACGATGTCAGGGACTGATGGGGTGCAAATAGACTCTGGCAAAGTTTGCTGGAGCCTCTCCTTCTACCTGGGGTAGTGAGTGAAGCTCTCCCCCGGCCCCACTTTTTCCTTGCAGCTTCGATGGAGACGACTTTGATGATGTGGAGGAGGACGAGGGCCTCGATGACCTGGAGAATGCCGAGGAGGTCAGTGGGGAGGGAGGTCTGCTCCTGGTGGCGCCCGGGCTTCCTGCCTCCTCTGTAGCCCTGTGCTCATGTGGCCCCTGGCAGTGCATAGACACTGTGCGGTGGTGCCAGGGTTTGAACTGGGGCCCAGTCAGTGCCTCCCATTCTATCATCTGGCCCTTCTATGCGCCACCACTGACTGTGCTCAGAGCGCACTCCCAACTCTGTTCTCAGGAATCACTCCTGGCTGGGATCTCAGGGGTTGTATATGGGGATGCTGGGGATCAAACTGTGGTTGGCTGCCTCTGAGGCAAGCACCCTCCTCACTGTCCTATCATTCCTGCCCCAATGGGTGATATTGATCCAGTGAAAACCACGGGGATCATGTTCATAGCCTCGCACTGCCCTGAGCCCTAGACATTTTGGTCGTTTTGGGGCCACACTTGGAAGTGCATACACAAGGCTGACTCTTTGCTCTGTGCTCAGGGATCATTCCTGACAGGGCTTGGGGTCCCCTGATTTTGCTAGCCTTGTCCTCTCCCTTGATTCAGTCTCCTACCTATATAGCCTTCATCCACGTATCTGTTTGTTCATCCACCCATCTGTCCCACTGTCTGCCATCTACTCATTCGTCTACCTATCTGTCCGTCCATCCACCCATCTGTCCCACTATCTGTCCATTCACCCACTTGTCCACCTGTCTGTCTGCCCATCACCCACTCATCCGTATGCCTCTCTGCCCGTCCTCTACCCATCAACCTTCCATCCACCCACCCATCCGTCCATCTGTCTGCCCATTTATCCACTCATCTATCCAACTGTCTGTCCATCCATCCCATCGATTCCTCCCACTTGTGCCCGGCTCCCTGCTTTGGGAGGGTTGCTGTGCTCGGGGTTCACTTCCTGAGGTGCCCTGACTTGGCAGTGCCTGACTGCTCCCTGAGCTCTCCCTTTGTCCCATGTTGGGCGCAGGAGGGCCAGGAGAACGTGGAGATCCTCCCATCCGGCGAGCGCCCTCAGGCCAACCAGAAGCGCATCACCACGCCTTATATGACCAAGTACGAGCGTGCCCGCGTGCTGGGCACCCGCGCCCTGCAGATTGCGTGAGTGTGCCCCCTCATCTCCCTCCCTGCTGCCCTTGGGCCCAGTCCTGTCCTTCCTGAGAGGAGGGCAGCCTGAGAAGTCAGCAAGTGAGCCTTCGCATGGCTGTTGCAGGGCCTGGAGCAGACACTAGGGGGAACTGGGGAGCCTCGTGTACCTCCCAGTGTGGGGTCTAGACCAGGGTGGCCCCCGCTCCCAGGGAGACCCTCCAGCTGCAGCCCACCGGCAAGATGTGAGGAGCCCTCTTGGGTGGGGCTGAGGTTCCTGGTGGGTTCCTGTGTCCCAGGTTCCAGCCCAGGGAACCATCGTTTCCGGCGCTCTGGCTCGGTAGCACCAGCTGGTGGCCACTAAGGGATACACAGGCATGAGGGAACGAGTTTCCTGCTTTCCAGCTTTAAAATTAGGGGGAAGGGGAACAATTTGAGGGGGTTGCTCAGGAAAGGGGAACCCAGAGACTCTTGAATTCTGTCCTTGGGAAAGTTTCTGGCGTTGGGAAATCACCGAAAATCAAGATAGTACTAAACTGAGCCAGGTGTGGTGTGTACGGGACCCTGGCTGACAGCCAAGGATCGGAGTCACCTGGGGAAGGAAGGCTCTAACAGGGGTCCTCAAACTTTTTAAACAGGGGGCCAGGCCAGTTCACTGTCCTTCAGACTGTTGGAGGGCCAGATTATAGTAAAAACAAAAATTATGAACAAATTTCTATGCACACTGCATATATCTTATTTAGAAGTGAAGAAACAAAATGGGAATAAATACAATATGTGGCCCGCGGGCCGTAGTTTGAAGACCCCTGCTCTAGAACCTGCCTCTAATCCCATTCTCTTAGGAATTCTGATGACGTGTGGGTTGGGGATCAGGTTAGTGGAGACTTGAGCTGGAATCATTCCCGGGGGCTTCCTGGAGGAAAGGTGGTCATACTCGATGGTGCTCAGAGTTTATTCCTGGCTCTGCTCAGGGATCACTCCTGGTGGTGCTCAGGGGACTCTCGGAGGCGGTGGCAATCAATCCTGGATTAGCCATGTGTTTAGGTTAGAAGGTTTTCTTTACATTTTCCTGTGATGCGCTTATGCAAACAGCCACTCTTTTATTATTGACTAGTTTTTCCTTTAATAATTGTAGACAATATTGTTTGTTTACTAAAAACAAACAGGGGGAATTGTTATATGTATGTAAATATTTTAGGGGATTATTATGTTACTGACCCTACCCTGATTGGTGATTGTGCCCTACCCTAGGGTATGACCTGGCATTCTGTCCCATCCCTAGGGTGGTCCCTGATTCTGCTTCCACCATTGGGTGGTATCTGATCCCACCATTGCGTGGTACCTGATTCTGGGGGATAAAAGCAAGGGTCTGTGGAAGGCGAGAGGCTTTTTGCTGGAACTGAGGCTGAGTCTTTGGACTTCAGTCTTGTCCACCGAATAAAGCTAATATTTCCACAAGCCTGACTGTCTTCGAGCTGTTTACCCACCGCTTCACCTCAGAACCATCGGCTAGACAGGGTGGCAGACTCGTGCTCTGAGCTGGAGGGGAAAGACCTCATCCTCCATCCCTCCATCAGTCAACCTCTTCAGGGGCTGAATTGCAACAAGCCTCATGCAGTACCTGCTGGATAACACTTTAGTTCCGGGGCACGGGGGGCTTCATGGTTAAATCCAGGCCCCTGCCTCCCCTCTGTGCCCAACGGCCATCCAGCTCTTTTGGCCAGTGGCCTTCCCAGAGGCAGCATTCTTGCCTGTGACATGAAACCCACTTTTGGCAGCTGAGCCCTACCCCCACTGGGCCATCATCCAATACCTGTCTCTGCTCACAGGATGTGTGCCCCCGTGATGGTGGAGCTGGAGGGGGAGACCGACCCTTTGCTCATCGCCATGAAGGAGCTCAAGCAAGTACCTCGCCCCGTGCTTAGTGCTCTGTTCTCAGTGCTCCCATGCTCAGTGCTCTGCTCTCAGTGCTCTCGTGCTCAACGCCCTCTATGCTTTGCCCCCACTCTCCTGCTGCTTCTTATTGCCCCTTAGTTTGTTCTAGAGGCCACTAGGAATCGGAGTGTGGGGGGTGTGCTCCAGGCGTGTGCTGGCTCTTAGGGTTCCCTGTCCCTGTCACTCGGTTGCAGAGCAGGACTCAGCCCTCACATGTGTGACAACCCTCCTTTCTCCCCCTACAGGGCCCGCAAGATTCCCATCATCATCCGCCGCTACCTGCCGGACGGGAGCTACGAAGACTGGGGCGTGGATGAACTCATCATTACTGACTGATCCCTGATCCCTGAGCACAATAAACTGCTCCCCCCCTAGCTCTTCTGCTGTTGCCCCTCGGGGCTCTGGTGCTCCCTGGATGTTCGCGCACCCCCACCCCGCGGTCCCCGCCCGGTCCCCGCCGTCAGCCACAGGAGACACCTCAGCTGCTGTCCCGCACAGACGGGCCTTTGTGCCCCGGGAGCTGGTTGCTACGGAAACCCCCAATTTCCTTTCCAGGGGGACCGAGCTTGGGCTCCCCCCTTCTCAGGAGTATCAGAGCGCAGGGCCGCATCAAGCCACCCTTTGTTCCGGGGGACCTGCCTCGAGCCGCTTATCGAGGCTGGGGTCCCCTTACAGGAACCCGGGCCCAGCAGGAAGTGGGGACCCGGTGATCCCCAGCCAGTTGTGCTGCTCAGGAGTTCGGCTTGGGGAGCACCTGGCCGGCACCCCACATCCCTCTCACGCTTCGTCCAGGGCTCTCCCTGCACCACTGGACGATGTGAGCAGGTAGATCAGGAGGCTCAACCTCGAAAGGTTTCAAGGGTGACCCTTAAACTGGCCCGAAGTGCCCTTTCTTGCCCCTGAGGTTCCGCTGTTGGTTCTGTTCCTTCCACCTGTTTCTGGAATCTTCCAGAAGGCCAATCACAGGCCACCCTCCCTTGGGAGCAGGTGGCGGCCGTGGGAGAATGGGGTGTGTGGCTGACAGGAGCGGGAGGGGTTCCCCGAACGTTCCGGCTTCCCCCCCACCTTCCAGTGCCCGCATGTCCCAGTTTGAGGACTCTTGTGCAGATAGACACAGACAGACAGATGGATAGACAGTGCATCTCTGGCGGGAGGAGGCCCCCGTGGAGCAGGGCCAGCTTGTAAGCTCTGCAGAAGAGTTAACTCGGGGTGCAGGGCACCTCGCAACTCCCCCCCCCCCCCCCCCCGGGCACCCTCCTCCGGGCTGTGGAATCCTTTAATCAAGTTGGGTGCTGAAATTTCAGCTCTGAAATGCCGCCTTTGTGCCCAAGTCCAGGCCGCCGCCCCGGAGCTCGGGGGTCACTCTCGCAGCCCCGTTTCTCTAAATGGCCCTTTTGTTCCTGCCCAATCTCCCCTGTGGTATCAGATGTGATTAAAGGGAGATGGGGGCGGGAGTGGGAACGGGGACTTAACCCTTGGGGAAGTGGAGGGAAGGGGGGTGTTCTCTCTCACCCCACCCCTGGCGTGCCCTTTCCAGGGCTCCCACCCTGCCTGCGGGACCCTGAAGCTCTTCGCACGGTGCCTTTTCTTGACCGAGGGGTACCCCTGAGGCCGCTCAGCCTTTCTGGGCATCTGTTTTCCCCTCTCCCGGGACCTCTGGTCAGTGAGGGTGAGGGGGGACCCCAGGTGGCATTTGCAACCTTGGGGAAATCCCTTGGGCCCTGCCCCTCTGTTCATAAGCCCCCCCAAGAGCAGGAGCTGTGACAGATACAGAAGCCTCCTATTCTGAAGGATGGGTGGTCAGACATGTGGGAGCACTGACCTAGGAGCAGGTCCAGTGTAGACCCCAAAATCAAGCACCCACAGTTGGCACTGCCTGGCTGCTCACAGATTTTAGGACCCTCTGACTGAGGCACTTGCCTGCAGTTGACCAAGGACTCTCCCAGGTAGTACTCGGGGACCCACAGGCCCCTTTGTAATTCTCAGCCAGCAGTGCTGGGGTTACCTGTCACCCTGGAGTGCTTGCTTGGAAGATCCTGGTGTCAGGGTTCTGACCGAAGGGGTCTCAGGTAAGGTCAGTGCCTTAAATCCTTGGACTATCTTACTTTGTTTTTGAGTTTTGGGCCACACCGCAGTGTTCAGGGCTCGGGAAACCATATGGGATCTGGGGAATCAAACCCAGATTGGCCACCTGTAAGGCAGACTCCCTCTCCACTGTGCTGTCGCCCTGGCCCCCGACTGTCCTTTTGATTTTTGTTTGTTTGTTTTTTGGGGGGCCATACCCGTTTGATGCTCAGGGGTTTCTCCTGGCTATGTGCTCAGAAATTGCCTCTGGCTTGGGGTGACATATGGGAGATCGGGGGATTGAACCGCAGTCCATCCTAGACTAGCACTTGCAAGGCAGAAGCCTTACCTCTAGTGCCACTTCTCTAGCCCCTCAACCGTCCTTTTGAGACCCAGGGTTTAAAGGGCCTCGGAGGGGCCAGAGAGATAGCACAGCACTAGACATTTGCTTTGCACGTAGCCGATCCAGGACAGGCAGTGGTTCGAATCCCGGCATCCCATATAGTCCCTGGTCTCTGCCAGGAGCGATTTCTAAGCGCAGAGCCAGAAGTAACCCCTGAGCGCCACCAGATGTAACTCAAAAAGAACAAAAGAGAACCTTGGCCTGTGGGCCTGAACCTTTTCTGTTTCAACCTGATTTTGGTGGTGGTGGGAGGCATCGGTGCTGGGGATGGAATTCAGGGGCTCACATGCTCTACTGCTGAGCCCGGTTTCTTCTTTTTTCCTGACTCGAATGAGAATGCTCTTTGGGCAGACACAGAGTCCAAAGGAAAGCTAGCAAGTGAAGACAGCAAATGAAGGCGGAATTCCAGCAGGGCTTGTACAGGCGGGGGCCGGTCAGACCCACCCCGGCGAAATGCCACAGGTCAGACTTCCGCCACTACCTTCGGCGGGGGCATTCTGGCACCCAGCAGGGCAGAGCAGCAACAGCAACAGGGTGCCCCTGTGTGACCCCAGTCCTAGCTCGTGGGTGGAAGAATGGGCTGGGGACCTGAAAACCACCCCATTAAGGCAGAAGTGGGGCTGAAACAGTAGAAGAGAGGAGGCTAGGAATGCGAGCTTAGAGTATCGGGGCTCCAAAGTCCAGCATCACACTTTGAGCAAGAGCCCCAGCACTTGGGGAAAGGGAGTGCTCGAGTCGTCCACTATTCCTGAGGGTTGCTCCCCCTCCTGTCCATCAAACCCCCCCCCCCCCCCGCCCCAGGCTGAGTCAAGTTCCCCTGGGTGAGAAGATGAAGAGGGGAGGGAGGGGAACTGTAGACCTCAGCACAAGTGGGGTCACCGGAGCCAAGGGGGGTCCTCAGTCCCTGAGTCTAGGGTGTGTGTATGTGTGGGAATGTGTAAGTGGAGTTTGTGTGTATGTGATGGGGAGCAGCACCCCATCCTAGACCGAGTGAGTAGGCTGTGAACATATGAGTGGTGTGTCTGAGTGTAAGTCATGTATGTGTGGTTTTCTGGGGAGTTCACACCTACCGATGATCTGTGCTCAGGAATTACCCAATGTGGCCTTGGGGGGGGGCCCTTATGAGATGCCGAGACAACCCTAGATCAGCTACATGTTAGCCAAGTGCTAGCCCTCCCCGCTGTGCCATTGTCCCAGCCCTTACCCATGCATTTGGGCCTGGTGTATGCAGACATGACTGTGCAGAGTTTGTACAGGCACGTGGCATGTCCTCATGCGCTGAGAGTGTGAGTGTTGTGTGTGCTCTGTGGCATGTCTGCATACGTGTGCCACGTGCCTTGGTGTATGTGGTATGTTCTGATGTGGTGTACATGGGCAGGATGCCTGGCTGCACCCACCTCCTTGCACCCATCCTGGGAGCTCTTGGCCAGAAGAGGGGCGCTGTGGGGGGGCTCGCTCTCAGCTTGTTTGTATCAGCCGGTTGTGTGGGGCCCCTTTGTAGGCCGAGCTCGATGTCAGGGTGACCGTGGTCTGCGGGCTGTGCTCTTTCTGAGGGAGTAGAGACCAGAAGACAGGCCAGGCGAGGCCGCGGCCTCTCGCTTTATTACAGGTCACTTACTGCGGTTAACAGGGGGGCCCCAAACGGGCCGGAGCTACAGATAAATAAGAAGGAGCAGGGTGCGTTACATGGGGGGTGGTGTGGGCATGGGGCGGGCACACAGCTACAGACTTGATTCAGGGGGGGTAGGCAGAGGCTCAGCGGGGCTGGGGCAGGGGTTGCAGCCAGCACCCACAAGCTGCGGTGGGGTCCTGCTGGGGTCCTGCGTCTCCGGGAGCAAGGAGGTGGCCCCACCCTAGCAGGAAGGAGCCGGCAGCAGGGGCCATGGGGATGGGGATCTGGGGGCTGTGGGCAGGCTGGGATCTTCTCAGTTCTACCTGCGAGCTCCTGCCCCAGGATGGGGACCCTTGGGGCGTTCTAGCACGAGGCCATTGGCACAGCTTGGGGCCCCAGAGCCTGCCAGCCTCGAGGAAGGCCCTCCTATTGAACCCCTCAAATGCTCCCTCCAATTTGTCCTCAGCCGCAGGGACCCTGACCCCTGGGTCTGTGAGCCCCCCAAATCATTCTCCACCACCCCACTTCCAGGAGGGGAAGAAGCCAGCCCGTCTGGGTCCTGGGCTAAAGGGTCATTCCTGGGGGCCCTTTTTACCCTCTTTTTCCAGTCCCCGTCTGTCTTCACAACTGGGGACAGCCTAGAGGCAGAGGGGGTCGTGGCCTCTCCAACCTGCCTCTGCGCCTCCCTCAACGGCCACCACCAGGCCGGAGGTGAGTGAGGGACTTAGGGGGCGGGGATCAAGGGGGTGCTACCCGGAGGGGCAGGGGGCGAGGGGTGGTGGCCAGCCAGATCCCTCAGGGCCGGGACAGCGTCGTATACACGGGCTGCTCCCAGTGCGTGGGGCTGTGCGACTGGGGCCCTGAGGGGCTGGGGTCAGAGATGGCCGTGTAGAGGGGCCGCTGGGAGGGCCCCATGTAGGAGAAGGCCGAGTAGAGGCCGGGCGCCTGGCCCGAGTGGCTGTAGTAGGGTCCCGAGGGCTGGTGGTCAGCGTAGTCGAACTGCGGTCGGGAGATGGACGGGAAGGCAGAGCCGTAGTGGGGCAGGCTGAGTGAGGTGTAGGGGAGCTGGGCACCCGCCGGCTGCTCGTAGTGGCCCGCGCCCCCTGGCCCGGCCGTCTCCGTCTTCACTTGTGCCTTGGCATCCACACCGGGTGGTGACACGGCTGGCAGGGCCACGCCGGGTGGCTTGGAGACCCAGGCCGAGTGTCCGCTGGCCACTGCCAGGGCACTGCCTAGCCCGTAGCCGGCTGAGTAGCTGCCCACATGGCCCGGGTGCCCGTTGGGCGGCAGGTACTGGTCCAGCTCGGCCACGTCGAAGGTCTCCATGTTGGACATGACCTCGTGGCTGATCTCACCGATGTCCACGTTGCCGAAGTCGATGTGGGGCTTCCCGCCCTCCCCCAGTGCACGCCCGTCCCGCTTGGCATCCCTGCCAGGCTGCAGCTCTGTCTTTGGGGTGGTGGGCGGGGTCGGGGGGCCGTGGCTCTGGCCTGGGGAGGCGGGAGGCAGAAGAGGGTGCGGTCAGGGGTGCCCTTTTGACGCTAGCCGTTTAGTTTTCCTCACCCATCTGCCCCCCTTGTCCTCAAGGGGGTTCTCTGAGGGAGAACCCAGACCCTGCGTCCTGTACCCCTGCAGCTCTGATGGCTCATTGCTCCCTGTCCCTGTCAGCCTTGTCCTTTGACCTCAACCCCTCTTCAGCCACTGCACCCCCCCAGGCTCCTGGTTTCATTTAGCAAACAAGTGGGGTGTGCAAGGGACTGACCCTGCTTTCATGCTTCTAGTCTTGGGGGAGAAAGAGGTGGAAGCCCACTGTGGGTGAATATTTGGGGGCCCAGTGGCAGGGGGGCACTGAACCTTCCCCTGCATGCCACCCCTGAACAGTGCAGAAAAGAGAGATGTGGGGGGTGGGGAGATGGGGGTGAGGTGGACATGGACTCTCATGCAGGTCCCCCCCCATTTGGCAGAGAAGACCCCAGCCTCCTGGGAGTGCCTTTCAATCCCTCAGCCCCCACCCACTTCCTTTTCTAGTTTTGTCTTTTGGGGCCACACCCAGCGCAGCTCTGGGCTTTCTCTGGCCTCTGAACTCAGGGATCCTGCCTGGAGGAGTTGGGGGGAACCCTGACCAGTGCCAGTGCCACCTGGAGTTCCTCCTACTCATATGTAACTACCTGAATTGGCCCCTTGGTGTCAACCCCGGCTCTCACCAACAACACCCCCTTACCTTCTTCTCACCCTGCTTGCCCCCCTCTTCCCTGCAGGCTCACCTGAGGGGTGTTCGGGGTTCCCATCCGACATCGGGGAGCCCTCCCCGGGGTGCCGGTGGTCCAGGTGGGCGCTCTTGTAGTGTGCCTGGATGGCCCCGCCCTGCTCCGCCTCGGCTCCCCCACACTCGGCCTCGCCCTGCGCTGCTTTGCCGTTCTTGCGCCGCCGAGGCTGGTACTTGTAGTCTGGATGGTCCTTCTTGTGCTGCATCCGCAGCCGCTCGGCCTCCTCGATGAAGGGCCGCTTGTCGCTCTCGTTCAGCAGCCTGGGGGGGGGGGGGCGACAGCCAGGAGAGGAGCCCCTGAGTGTCTGTCCCCGCAGCGAGGGGACTGTAGGAGACATGGGACGCCTGGCCAGGCACTGGGGGACAGGGGCACTCACGGGTGTGGCTAGGGGGAGGAACAACGGGGGTCTGGGAGAGGGCACAAGGTTGGGGTGCATGCCTGGCATATGCCCCCCCCCATTCACCACACATACAGTGCCCGAGCACCGCCAGGTGTCTCTTCAACTGGGCACCACTAGGTGGGTGCTGGAGTGTACCGGGCCCCCTTGGCCAGGAACTGCTGGAAGTGACCCCTGAACTTCCTTGAGCACTGCTTGGTAGGTCTTTCCCTCCTTGCCAACCCTCCAAAAAAACTCCAAAACCAAACCACAGCGAGGGCAGAGGTAGGAATCAGGTGCCATATGAGGCAGTTTGCAGGGATGGACTTTGTCCCGAAAGTGACCCAGCGGTGCCATCGAGGGACAAGTAAGCTAACAGGGCTACCATGCCCCCCCTCCCCCCTCCCCCCCCCCCCCCCCCCCCGTCCACAGCCTCAAAGGGACCTCCCCCTCCCATGGCTGGCAGGCCCCTGTCTGAGCCTGCTGCCTCAGAGCAGGTGGAAGGGGTGACCAGGCTGCGGGGTCTCTCTGAATATGCTTGGAGGGGGCTGCCCCTGGGGTCCCTCCCTCCTGGGATAGTGATGGGGGGTACTGGCAGTCAGTGACTTGCTGGGGGTGGGGTACAGCTGGCCCAGCAGCAGGCAAACCCTTTTCGGTCCCCCAAGTTTATCGGCTCAGGCATACCTGCAGGCTGCAAGCACCCCTGCCCAGTCCCGGGGACTCAGGTGCTGAGTGTTCTTCATGGCTGGGGTTGGGGTGCTCAGCAGAGGCAGGGAGGGGAAGTGTCAGGTGCCATGGAGGACTGCCTTGCCCGCTGTGCTCTGGGCCCCCACCCATCTCGGAAGGACCATACCAGGCACCTCTAGCTCCAGGCAGCATTCCTGGGCGGCTTAGCTTCCCCACTGGCTGGGACCCCAGGAAGGAGGTGAGAGGGTGAGGGGTGGAAAGGCAGGCTTCTGCTTCCCACCCCCAAAGCAGGTTCCCTCATCCTGCCTCTGCCAGGGTCCCTAGGGCACCCAGGGATCCCAAATTTGCTTTGTCCCCCAGAAGCCCCTGCTCATTCTCTAGCTGTGAATGGGCCAGAACAGAGCGGGCATGGGTGTGAAAGCACAGAACCCAGTGTCAGGCTCACCCCAACCCTCAGTTCACCCAACCATGGCCAAACCCAACCCTTGCACATCTCTCACCTGGTCTCTCAGCCCCCCAATTCTCATTGCAAAGCCACCCCCATTTTCAGGGCACTGCTGAGGCGTAGGTTCAGGACCAACAGTCGCCCCACCTATGAAAACTTTCACTGTGGCTTCCCAGATCTAACCCTCGCTGTCTTCCCAACGGGCAGGATGGATCCCACAGTGACTCAAATTCTCTCTCCCTCCACACAGCGGCTTCAGCACCCTTGTAGTCCATCTATGGGCTGGGGGGGGGGGGCAGCTTCTTTTCTCTGCGTGCCCCCAAATCTTTTAGTTCCTAACAGTCTGTGGACCCCAGTTCCTGCCCTCCCTTTTGGCACCATCTCTGACCATCGCATGGTCCTGTCATGTCACCCATTAATGGTCCCTGTTTCTCCAATTGTCCTGAATGGGGAAGAGGGCAGTGCCAAGAGCTAATCTGGGGAGTTCAGACCTGAAGTTCCATGAGGAGGGGGCAGGGGCAGTGAAGGGAGGTCTGAGTGCTTGGCAGTGGGTCATTCTGGCTTTGAAGCTCTCTGGGGTGCTGGTGGGGCCCACTTTGTCACCTTCATGCTGTTTTCTACACACACCCAAGGCCCGGAGGTGAGGGGGCTGGGACAGAATTGGGCTTCAGCTTCTCAGAGGAAGGGACACCCCACAGCGCTGGGCTCAGGGGACCCTGAATGGGACCCTGATGGGCAGCAAGAAGAGCCCCCTCATCTCTGCTGTCAGCCCAAAAGAAAGGAGTGACCCCAACCCTGCTGGAGGAATTGGGTACATGGCGCATGGGGGGAGCTCGGCTCCTTCCCGCTGCTCGTGTCCCCCCTTTCTGGGCTTGTCAGCCCCCAGGTTTGTGGGGGGGCATGTGTGGGCCCCCTGTCCTCTTTCAGAACTGCGCAGGACTCAGGATACTATTGAACAGCTGGGGGGGGGGGACCAGATGGGGTGAGTCCTCACCCAAAGAAAGTACCCCCAACTTCTACCCAAGGGTGGAGTTCTCCAGGATTTGGGGGTGGTCTAGGGGTGTCTTGGGAAGAGAGTGGGGCCGTGGTTTCTGCAGTCGGGGTGCCGTGGCCCCGGTAGAGGGATAAGGTCCCAAGTCTGGGTGGGGCCAGGAGGGAAGATGGCGCCCAGACGAGCAGGACGGGCCAGTGGGCAGATTCCGCCACAAACCCTTTTCGGGGGACCCTGATCCTCCTCAGCACCCACTTGTCCCCCTCCCAGTATCTCACCCAAATTCCTCCTTCTCCTTGAACTTCCCCCACCCCACTTTTCCAAGCTGGCTGCCTCAGTTTCCCTCCCTCTTCGGCTGGCTCATGTCCCCACCTTTTCCCCTTAGCCCTCCCCATGAGGAGGGGTTTCAGGTGGCAGGAGCAACCTTGGGTGTGTGTGCTCCCCACTGACACCTCCCCCTGGGTGTCCCCCCCCCACCCATAGAATTCCAGCCGCGAGGGGGCACCCTCTAGCCCGCTGCCCCTGAAGGGTGGAGCGGGTAGACCTGGAGTGGAGGGAATGGCTCAGAAGCAAGGGGAGTGGGGATGGATCTGAGGAAGGGGGACCCCGGGGTGGGGGGGTGGCACTGGATAGCGCAGAGCCATGGAGGGGAGCACACCCCCCAGTCCAAGGGCCCCAGTCCAAGGGCGGCTGTGCGGGCTTGGGGACAGAGCGGTCCGACGTGGTGGCTGTGCTAGGGGTGGGTGGGGGGCGCGCCCCAGGTTCAGGGCATGGGGCGCTCACCTCCAGAGCTTGCCCAGCGTCTTGCTGAGCTCGGCGTTGTGCAGGTGCGGGTACTGGTCCGCCAGCTTCCTGCGTGCCGCCTGTGCCCACACCATGAAGGCGTTCATGGGCCGCTTCACGTGGGGTTTGCTCTTGCTGGCACCGTTGACCCGCACGGGCATGGGCACCAGGGTCCAGTCGTAGCCGCTCAGCACCTGGCTCACGGCCTCTCGGATGCACACGGGGAATTTGTCGTCGTCGGCCTCGGACCCGCCACCGCCGCCACCGCCGTCCTGCTGCTCCTTCTTGACTTTGCCCAGCTCGCCGGGGCCCGGGCTGGCACGCATGCCACCGCTGCCGCCGTCGGGGCCCAGCGACGCGGCGCTCCCGGGGGACAGGCCTCGGGGCTCCTCGGAGCCCACTGGGCTCAGTTCCACCTCCGACAGGTCCTGCTCCTCGGCCATGTCGCCCTCGGCCGGTGCCACCGCCGGTGTCCGGCCCAAGAGCCCCACGCCCACCTGTGCGGGAAGGAGGGCGCGCTGGGATGGAGCCCCGTGGGGACACCCCCAAACCCGCGGGGATCCCCCCTTCCACGATCCATGATCCATACCTCCTTGCAACCTCCCAGCGCCTGCCTTCCCTCTCCACCTGGCCTCTCTCAACCGTCTCACTCCCTGCGGGCTGGGGTGGGGCCTTCCGAAACCCCCAAGGGGTGAGTGAGGTGGGTGCGATGGGGTGGATAGAGAGGATGAGACAGATCCTTTCGTGCACCCCAATCCAATCCTAGCCCCTGGCATTTGCTGCCCACCTTTCCCGCGGCACCTTGCCTTCCGCCTGCCCAGGTTTTGGGGCAGGGGGTGGAGGAAGGGTGGTGAGGGACGTTGAACCTCGCCCAGGGGGCCAGGTGAGAGGCCAGGTAGGTGGGTCGGTGGGCACCAGCTTCTCTGCACCCCCACTTAGCCATCCCAGGGTCCCAGGCCTGGAAGGGGCATAGCGGGGTCCGTGGAGACCAACTCACCTCTTCTGACCTCTGGTCCAACCCTGGGCTTGCTCTCAGGAAGTGGAACACGGTTTCCCAAGGTGTGTGCTCCAGCTCGGGGGCTGGGGGGTGACGCTGGGGGGCTGGGAGGGAGGGGCTGGCCCAGGCCGCTCAGGAGGGAGCCCGAATCCTCAGCAGCACCAACCTCCGGGGCTGGCCTGAGACTGACTGAGCCAGCGGCGGGCCGGGCTGCAGGCTGGGGAGGGAGGGAGGGAGGGGGAGAGGCAGGGGGAGGGGAGGGGAGGGAGGGAAGTGCAGAAGGTGGAGCCTGGCTGGAGCCTTCATCCCGGACACCCAGGGTTCCTCAGCCAGCACCCCTCCTCAAAGTCTGCTCCCTGTCCTGTCCAAGTGCCCCCCAAACTCCATCACGGGGCTCCAGGCCCAGTGGGGAGGTGGCGTGGGAGGGATCAGGCCAGCGAAACTCAGGGGTGCAGGTGGGCTGGCCAAAACCTGTTGTTTGGAAGAATAAGAGTGGGGGGACTCTCAGGTGCCCCCCCAAGCTCCCCGCTACCTCTGGTGGCCACACAGGAATGACAAAGTCTGCCCAGGAAGGCACTGGAACTTGTGACCTATCTGAAGGGCCACCCCCCAATCTAAGGCTGGTCACCCCCACACCTCTCCCCTCTGCCTACCTCATCCACCCTGGTGAGGGCAGGCCGAGGCTTCTGGGGTGCAGGCCTGAGGTCCTGTTGTGTCTGCCTGGTTCCTTCAGCAGACCCCAGCAAGGGATTTTTCCCCAGGTGTCCCACTGGTTCAGCCCAGTGTTGCCAGGGGGCTCCAAGGGGCCATCAAGAGTCCCACTTTGGAGACAGGAATGGCCAGTTTGGAAGCACACCTGCTCCCTCTACTTCTGCCTCACCCCTTTCCGGGTCTGCTCATCCTCTGAGGCCTCCCCTCTTCTCCTGTCCCTGTCCCTTTTCTCTGGGGGACAGGGAGGGCACACAGCGTGACAGTGGGCCTCTGGGACTGACTCACGGCCAGGCGAGGCTCCTCCAGGCCCACTGGCCAGGCTGGTCTGTGGTCCGGGCCTTGGGCTTTGGGAAAGACCCTGGGGGCGCAGAGGGGGCCGGCGGGGGGGGGGGGGATGGGGCACAATGGGGCAGTCACGCGAGGCGAAGGCATGTTGGGGGTGGGGTCACAGGCATGGGAGCACACACACACACACACACACACACACACACACACACACACACACACACACACACACACACGCTTGCACACACCAGGGCCCCAGACAATCGGCCACTGTATCGTGGCCTCGGAGCCCAGTGAATTAGGAGTTTGATAAGGGTTTTCTCTTTCTCGAGCTCGCCGACTTTGGACAATCTCCCCCCAGTTTTCCTCGACGCCACCCCCGGCGCTGCCAACCCTCCTCCCCCCGCCTCCCTTCTCTTCCCTGTGCCCAGACTCTTGTTCGGGGCCTTGAAACAGTGAGCTGTCTTTGTTCGAAATACAGGTGAACGGCAATCATGTGATTCACACACACACACATAAAAAGCTTTTTGACAGCGCCCGCCGGCCTGCAGACTTGTCCGGAGAGGAGCCGCCCTGGTCGGCCACAGGGGCCCGGGGACACGCAGCCCAGCCTCGGTGCCCTGCCCGCCTGCCCGCCAGCCCGCCTGCCCGCGACGCGCCTGCTGCCCGCCTGCCCGGCCTCTGACAATCCCGGTGGGTCCCTTTTACGCAGCGGCCTGGAGGCCTGGCCCACTGCCCCCCAGGCCTCGGCCACCTCACTGGGATGTTCCTTGGGGAGGGAGAGGCAGGACCAGGCTGGGCAGTGCTGGGCAGTGCTGTGGGGTCCCAGGCTCGCCTCAGCTCATGCCCGCCTCCTCCCCTCCCTGCTCGGGCCCAGCTGGGCCTGGATGGGGGTGGGGGTGGCAGTGGGCTGCACAGAGGGGGCCGCTCCCCTCTCCCTGTCCCTGCCCAGTGCTGGTTATGAGGTGCTGCAAAGGCCCCCCGCAGGGCCAGGGGGGAGGAGGGCTGTGTGGTCACGCTGGGTATGTACGCACACACGAGTGTGCACGCGCACGCTGGGATCCTTTGTGAACACGGGCCCTGGGATGGATGGGATGGTGGAAATCTAGAAGCTTCCAGAAGCAGGTGGTTTTCCTGGGCTCCAGACTGGCTTTCTTCCCAGGAAAACTGGGACTACAGGGGTGAGGGGTGAGGGGTTCGTGCTGGTGAGGTCCAGCCTCAGTTTCCCCAGGCAGGCCTGAGATGCTCCCTCAGGTGACAGATGAGAGGCACAGTCTGGGGGCACAGCGGTGAGATGGGGCCTCTCAAGTCTTGCTGCAGGCTGGTCCACCTGCGCATGCCCTTGCAGGGGTCTTCAAACTACTGCCCGAGGGCCACATATTGTATTTATTCCTATTTTGTTTCTTCACTTCTAAATAAGATATATGCAGTGTGCATAGAAATTTGTTCATAATTTTTGTTTTTACTATAATCTGGCCCTCCAACAGTCTGAAGGACAGTGAACTGGCCCCCTGTTTAAAAAGTTTGTGGACCCCTAGGGCCTAGAGTAAGGGGACTCGGGCTCATGTGCTCCTGTCCACCCCGTGGCCTGTGGCACAGGTCTGGCTGTGAGTCAAGTGCAGAGAAAGGGCACCCCCATATCGGTCCATGATATCCCCTGGTCCCAATAGAACCGACGGCCAAGCTTCCTTTCTGGGCTTTTGGGAAGCTACTCCCACATCTTCAGGGCAGGGTGCCTATGTGTTGGTGTGTGTCTGTTGGCATGTGTTGGTATGTGTACATGTGTGGACATTTGTGGGTGTGTGGACACATGTGTGTGTTGCTCTGTGTGAAGGTTTGTATGTATGTGTGAAGGGATATGTCTGTTGTCTCTGCATGTGTAAATGTATGTGAAGGTATGTATGCGTGTTTGTGGGTAGATGAGAGCATTTGTGCATTTATGGGTCTGTGAGGGTGTGTGTGTGAAGGTGCATTTGTGAGTCTGTGTGTGCTTACAGGCAGGACTCTGGGTCCCAGAGCTGGAGGCAGGAACTGGGCTTTGCAGGGGTTTTTGGGGTGTGCCAGGAAGGATTGTACCCTCAAGGGTGGCGGGCTGCAGGGTGAGGGCCAAAGAGACAGTGGTGAGGGGCACAGTGGGGGTGGGGGCTCCCCATACTTTTCCAGCCCCCACGCCCTCCCCAGCAGAGTTACATCCTTGGTTGGGGAGCAGTGAGAGTCCTGCTGTCAGGAGTTTGACCCCCACGAACCTGTCAACATTTAAAGGCTGCTGAGGCCTGGAGGACTGAACTGGAAGGGAGTTAAGGGATCATGGTCAGGGAAGGTTGTTCAGACTTGGTACTGCAGTGGGTGGGGTGGGGTAGAAGTGGGGGTGGTAGGCAGGAACTCCAGAGGCCTGGTTTGCGGCCCCCCCCAGGGTTCCGCTCAGCTTCTCAGGCAAGGCTTGTGCCCCCCTCAGCCGTGCCACATGGCTATCGTGAAGGTAGAAGCTTCTAGAACCTGCTGGGCTTGGGGCTCCATCTCAGAGAAGAGATGACACTGTTAGGAATTCCTGTGGGAGGGACACATGGAGGATTTCCTGCCTTTTGGGGGTGGGCCTGAGCCCAGCTTTTGGCCCCCACTGGACCACCCTGTTCTCTGTACTGCTCTGCTCTGGGGGTGCCCTTTCTTCTCCCAGAGGCCTCATTGGGATCCTTTCTCTGTATTAGGAGAGAGGGAGCTCTTCCTAGGATGGGGGCTCATCACCATTTCCGGTGGTGACCCCCCATAAGAGCTCTGAGTTGAGGCTGTTTGAGGTCCAAGGAGGAAAAGAGGGATGGGAGGAATGGGAGGCAGGAGGGACTTCCTGGAGGCGGAGGCGGGGACAGCATTCCAGGCCTGTCCCAACAGGGCAGCAGTTTCTGGAGCTAGCTAGGAGGCCGTGGGGTGTGTGTGTGTGTGTGTGCTCGTTCCTGGGGGCATCCCCATGAGGAAGTGATGGCAGAGTCCAGACTCCCCGGGATGGCCCCTCCTTCCAGCCCTGTCTGCTGGCTCCCTGGAATCTGGGGTACCATGGGGTGTATGGTTAGATCGGGTGGGAGGGCCTCTGGGGGAGCCTCTGGGGGTGCCCTGGACTGCCCTTAGCTGCCCTCTTCCCTCTCCTGGCCTCCTCTTACTGCCCACAGTATGGGGTGAAGGGCTGTGAACCCCGCTCTGGGCCGGGTTGGAGTGGAGGATCTGTGATGGCTCCTAAAAGAAAGCCTCAGTGAGACAGTTGTGTTTTTGAAAGGGGGCACCCCGAGTGGGCTTGGAGGGTCCCTGAGCTTGGAGGCTCGGTTCTGCGTGTGTGCACGGGCCTGTGGTCCGCTGTGACAAATGGATCTTGCTTCAAAAGGAGGCGCAGAGCTAGATCACATATTTCAGCTATGAGAGCCCCAGAAACGGTCAAAACCCCCCCCCCCCAGATTTCGCCAAGAATGTTGTGTGGTTTTAAAATTTGAAATAAAAGAAATTCAGCATTTATGGCCTTGGGAGACAGCTTAAGAGTCGGGGGGTTGGGGCATGCCTTGTCTGCATGAAACACAGCTTTGGACCCCAAATTCGATTCCTAGGTCTGCCGAGTGGTTTAGTGCTGCTGGAGCGATAGCACAGCAGGGAGGGCATTTGCTCTGCACGTGGCCAACCCAGATTTGATCCCCAGCATCCTATATGGTTCCTCGAGTACCACCAGGAGTGATTCCTGAGCATAGAGCCAGGAGTAACTCTTTTTTTTTTTGTTTGTTTGTTTTTTGTTTTTTGGGCCACACCCTGCGGTGCTCAGGGGTTACTCCTGGCTGTCTGCTCAGAAATAGCTCCTGGCAGGCACGGGGGACCATATGGGACACCAGGATTCGAACCAACCACCTTTGGTCCTGGATCGGCTGCTTGCAAGGCAAACACCGCTGTGCTATCTCTCCAGGCCCCAGGAGTAACTCTTGAGCATCACTGAATGTGGGGTCCCTACAAAAAAGCTTTTTTTTTTTTTCAGGCCCAGAGAGATAGGAGCAAGGTGAAGGCATTGACTCAGGATGGTTCCAATCCCAGCACCCCATAGTGGCCCCCGAGTCCCACCAGGAGTGGCCCCTTAACACAGAACCAGGAATAAGCCCTGATCACCACCAGGTGTGGCCCAAATACCAAAACAACCAAACCTGAGGTCAGGTGACAGTCTCCTGGTTCTGGTGGGTCCCCAAGATGTTAGTAACAGCAGCTGAGGGGCATTGGGCCCCATTGGTGCCCTCTCCTTTTTGTGGGAGAGGCATGGGGACCAGAGGGGGATGAAGCTCTATGCTGGGGAGCTGTAGAGGTGAGGACAGTTCGGTCAGGGCCCTCTCTAGTTAGGGTTTCTCTGAAAACAGCCCCCTTTCTCACTGGACTCTTGGGAGGGCTCAAGGAGGGGAGAAAAGGACCAGAGTTGAGGCCAGAGCAGTAGCATAATGGGTAGGGCATTTGTTTTTGCATGTGTCTGACCCGGGTTCAACCCCCAGTATCCCATTGGGACATCCCCTCAACCGCCAGAAGTGATTCCTGAGTGCAGAGCCGGGAGTCAGTCCTGAGCACCACTGCCAAGAAATGAAAAGAATCCGGGGCTGGAGAGATAGCATGGAGGTAAGGTGTTTGCCTTTCATGCAGAAGGTTATTGGTTCAAATCCTGGCATCCCATATGGTCCCCTGTAACTCCACCCTGGATTTAGGTATACCTACCTGAGACCCTCCCATTCTGGGGAGTGGTCTTGAAAGGTTATATAAGGCCTTTGACCCAGGGGATTAGGGTCTTTGCCCTTTTGGTCTTTGGCCAGCATGGAGGTCAAAGGGAAGATGGCTGAAAGGAGTTAAGATGCAGGAGCTAAGAATGGCTGTGCTTGAAAGGTTATGATATAGGCCACACACATGTGGTGAATAGGGCATGAATAAAGCTGATGCTTCCTGATGCCTGTCTCTGGATGAGTCTGATTATGCGGATGAGTCTGATTCTGCCGTTCACCTAAACCTGGGACCCGCCAGCTGAATGGGGGTTACGGAGCCACGTGGCCTGGGGTGGCAGAGAAAAATCCATCCATCCCTCTCCATCCACCACTATCTTTTTTTTTTTTTTTTTTTTTTTTTGGTTTTTGGGCCACACCCGGTGACGCTCAGGGGTTACTCCTGGCTATGCGCTCAGAAGTCGCTCCTGGCTTGGGGGACCATATGGGGCGCCGGGGGATCGAACCGCGGTCCGTCTCCTAGGCTAGCGCAGGTAAGGCAGGCACCTTACCTCGAGCGCCACCGCCCGGCCCATCCACCACTATCTTTAATTATTTAATGTAACAGTCCCCTGAGCCTGCCAGGAGCGATTTCTGAGCATGGAGCCAGGAGGAATCCCTGAGCACTGCCGGGAGTGACCCCAAACCAAAAAAAAAAAGAAAAAAAGAAATGAAAAGAATCAGAGTCAAAATGGCGGTTGGTTAGAGAAGAAAGAGTTGGAAAACTGTTGTTTTGAGTGTGTGTATGAGTGTGTGTGATTGTGATTGTGTTTCCCAAGCGTTGTCCAGGGGGACCATTTTCAGCGCCCTTACTGTGGTCAAGATCTGGGCCCACCTCTGATGTGTTTGGGCCCTGGGTTTGAGGCCATTACTTAGTCTCTGGCTGGCTCTGGCTTGGACTTGGGCTTGGACTCTAGTCTCCACTTTCTTTTTTTTTTTTTTTTTTTTTTTTTTGGTTTTTGGGTCACACCTGGCAGTGCTCAGGGGTTATTCCTGGCTCCAGGCTCAGAAATTGCTCCTGGCAGGCACAGGGGACCATATGGGGCGCCGGGATTCGAACCGATGACCTCCTGCATGAAAGGCAAACGCCTTACCTCCATGCTATCTCTCCGGCCCCTAGTCTCCACTTTCAACCCATCCAATCACCTTCTGGAATGTTTATCCTAGGTAGAGCCCTGAGGCTGGTGATTTTGTGGGGGGGATGATTCACGCCCCCTGAACCCCAGATGAGGGGATAGAAAGCCACTGGAGATCCTCTCTGTTCTGCCATGGCCCTGTCTTCCACAGTGACTCTTGGGGGGAGGGGGCATGCTTGGAACCTGCTTCCAGCTCTGTGCTGTGGGAACATCCCCTGGGGTTCTGGGAGACTTCCCTGTGGTGTGGGGGTTGAATGTGGGGCTCTCACATACCAAGTCAGCTCCCTAACCTTCTGTTGTGACTTATTTGTTTGCTTTTGGGCCACACCCAGATTGCTCAGGCCTTACTCCTGGCTCTGTGCTCAGGGGTTACTTCTAGCAGAACGCAGGGACCCTAGGGACCCTATGGGATGTTGGGGATTGAATCTGGGTCGACCTTGTGCAAGACAAATGCCCTCCTGCTGTGCTATGGCTCTGACCCCTGCTGTGACATTTTATCCCCATGTTCCAGGGGACCTCCTCTCTCCCATATCCTGCTCAGCTCCAGCATGGAGGAAGGGAAGGGCCGGAGGGCTGAGCTGAGTTTCCTCAGAGCACCCGAAGGCCAGTCCTTCACCTCCAGGCCACAAGGCAGCTGGGGTGCAGCTGGCTTTCCACCTCAGATCCAGTGCGTGGACCCCTGTCTTCCTCTCTGCTTTCCTGTCATCTTGCTGGTTATCAGGGCTGGGCCATCTCTGCTACATGGGATCACTGACATCCCCCCAGAGAGAAGATGGAGTGGTGCAGAAAGGGCAGAAAGGGACTATCCCCCAGTTCCTGCTTGGTGTGGAGAAGGGACTGGGGGACTGAGACCAAGGCTTATACCCCATCTTCATCCCCTAGCCTAGGCCACGGGGAATGAGAGGGCTCCTTCTCTGTAAAGTAGGGATCAGGAGGCAGACAGGGCCCAGTACACCATACCCAGAGGTGCTCAAGGGAGACTCTTAGCTTGGTACTTTTGTTTTTGTTTTTTTGTTTTGATTTTTTGGGTTCATACCAGGCAGTGCTCAGGAGTTACTCCTGGCTCTGGGCTCAGAAATTGCTCCTGGTAGACTTGGGGGACCATATCCGTCCGTCCCGGTTCTCTGCATACAAAGCAAATGCCCTATTGCTGTGCTGTCTCCGGCCCCTAGCTTGGTGCGGCCTCCAATACAGAAACCTGAGCTCCAGCCCCCCCCCCCCCCAATGTCTTGGATCCAGCACCCAGGAATTTTCTTTTCTTTCCCAGGTCTTTTTGCAGCCTTTGAGATTAGGGTGAGGATACTAAGTACGGCCCCCGTTTGGGGTGTGCATATAAATCTTGTCTGCTTTGGTTCAGGCAAAAAGTGGGGAGGGTAATAGCAGGGTTGGGGGGAAGGCTGGGTTCCCCGGAATTTTGGATATGAGTACTTTCGAGCTGTCTAAAATGCAACTGGACAGATACTAGATACTCCTAGCTCTCTTGTCCAGGAGGGCCTTCTAGATGGACTGTCAGTGGTTTGGGGTTCATAGAACCCCCTTGGCTGATGCACACAACTATGTGTGAGGTGGGACCTCACAGACCTGGGAGCTCCCCAATGATGGGCCAAAGCTAGTTCTGTGGATTCGGAACCCTACAGGCCCAGGAACTCAGCAGCTCGGAGGACACGGGTGTGCCTGGCTCCAGCCAACAGGGACCCTCCCTCTTCCTGCCTTCCTGGGTTCCTCTGAGGTGAAGCCTGAAAGTTCTGGCTGGCCAAGACCCCCTGTCCTCGGGGTCCTGGGCCTCAGGGCCCCTCTGCAGTGCACTGTCTTCCTTGTTTGTCCCCCACCCCCAGATCCCCTTGAGGTCCACCGAGTGCTTGGGAGGGTGGCAGCAGGCAGGGGCTGTTCCAGCGCAGAATGTTTGAGGAGGGAAGGGACGTAGGTGTTGGGCGGATGGGTGGGGGGCCTACCCATGCCCCTTCTTTTGAGTGGGCCCTGGGAGGTGCTCAGAAAGGGCAGATGGAGGAATCGGGCCAGCTCCCGCCAGTCCCTCTTTCTCCCCAGTAGGCAGGAAGGACAGGCAAGGTCTGAAGTGTCAGACAGCGCCTCGGGGGACCCAGCCCTGAGCCCAGGGAGGCTGGGGGGGGGAAAGAGGGGGGACAGGAAGTCACTCTGGCCGCCCCCCTCCTCCTGCCCCACCCTCCACCCCCATCTCTGGCGAGAGCTCCCAGCCCCAGGCCTTGGCACTGAGAGAAGGGGGGGCGGGGACACAGGACTGAAACCCCGGCTGGCCCAGTGCCCCGTCCCATCCTGATCCCCAGGCTGGTCACCGCCTGCTGGCCTGGTGGCTCCCCAAGTCAGGGCTGGGCCCTGGGGTTACACAGTGGGAAGGTCTGCCTGCTGCTGTGTGTCCTGGGTGGGACACAGGCCCTCTCTGGTCATCTGATCCTCTGAATGTGGCCTGAACCTGGCAGGAGGTTTTAAATGCTGACTCCCTGGCCCTGGGGGCATATATTTGGAGGACGTCTGCTTTTTGGCAGGGAAATCTGAATCTTAGTATCCCCAGGGGTGACTCCTCAGTGGTTTGGGTCCCCAGTTGTGGTGCTGGGGACTCCGCAGGTCAGTATGTCACTTGTAAGGGGTCAAACTTGGGGTCCGTTCATGTGACATGAGCTCCCACTCCAAGCCTGGCCTCGTGGTTACTCTTACTTCAATTAATGTGCTTCAATTTATGACATCCCTTAATTTTGTTTTTGTGTCCCACCGGGCAGTGCCCAGAGGCTATTCCTTGGAGTTCTCCCTGGCTTAAAGGGGGGGGGGATCAGGCAGTGGGGAGGACCCCCAACGCTGCCCTCAGACCTTTTCTCTCTCTCTCTCTTGCTCTCCCACAGTCTCTGTTCCTGCCTCTCTGGTCCTTCCTTGTGTCCCTCCTCTGTCTCCCTCCTGGCTCTCCGATCAGGAATCAATTCCTGGCGGAGCTCAGAGGATCTTTATGGGATGCCGGAGATCAAACCCGGGTCGGCCGTGTGTAAGGCAAACGCCCTCCTCGCTGTGCTGTCACTCAGGCCCCAGATCCCCCTTCTCTTCTCCTCCCTCTTCTCCCTCTTCCTCTCTCTCCCCTGGTCCCCCCATTTCTGTCTCCATTCTTCCTGTGTCCCTCTCTAGCTGGGTATGAGGGTCGTGGCCAGGCCAGTGGATGGTCCCAGGAGTAAGAAAGCAATAAATGAGAGATCAGGCAGAGAAACTGAGACACAAGGAGCTGTGTGGAGGTGGAAGATTGTCCTCACCTATGTGTTCTCCCTACCACCCCCCATGGCTTTGGCAGCTTTGCTCCCCTCTGTATGGGCATTGTTGGGGGGCAGGAGGAGAGAGGGTGGGTTCAGTGCCCCTGGGAAGAGCCCCATGATGCAGATAGAGGATTCACCCCAAGGTTGCAGCTCCAGAAGCCAAGGAGGGGAGGTCTCCAATCCGGGTACCCCAGTTGGCTGTGAGGGTCCCTGCAGGGACAGAGAAGGGGGACACTTCTTCAGTTCTCAGGTCTCAGTTTCCCCATGTGAATGGCAAGGGGGGGGTATAACGAGGGGGTGGCAACTCTGACTCAGGGATGGGGGATCCGGTCTCCCATCTCTTCTAGCATGTCCTCTCCTTGCTGTCCCTGTTAACCCCCTCAGGGCTGATGGAGCTGAGGCATCAGTTAAGAGACTCGGGCTGCTCCCCATGTGGGCTATGGGACAATGGGGGCACTGGGGAGGCCTCCCACGGAGGAAGAACAATATTCCCACAGGTTGGGGTCCCTGCTGTCTCCAAAGGACTCCAGACCTGGGTCCAGACACCGGATCTTGATGGGGACCCCCACTCAGGGGCCTTCCAGGATCCTGGCAGTGGCCAGGAGAAGGGTTAAGTGGGACCCAGGGCTCTGGCGGAGAACAAGGGCCCATTCTGTGTGTGGGAATCAGGAGCGGAGGCATCTGGGTGTCATTCAAGCCCCATCGGCTCCTGGAGGAATGCAGGGGAGAGGGGGCGGGTTAGAGGCAGGAGGGACGGGCACAGCAAAGGGCCCCAGACAGTCTCGCCCTTCGCCCCCACTACCAGGGACCCCTGTCTGCTCACCTCTGCCCTGGTGGTGGTGGGCTCCTGTGTTCTCCACAGAAATAGCCCCAAGGTTGGTGCAGGAATAGGGAACATGGGCCCCGGGCTCCAGAGTGAACCCCAAACTTGGATGCCATGTCCCACTTTGAGGGTTCTGAGACCCTTCAGCTGCTGGGGTGGGGGGGTTAGGGGGATTGACCTCATCAGTGTCAGCCCCTGTAGGAGGGGCCTGAGGAGACACTCCAGGTCACCTAGCCATGCTGGGACCAGGGGCTCTGGAAAGTTCCCAGGCTCAGTTTCCCCCTTTGTCACAGCCAGTCTTCCTTGCCATGGGAGGCTGGGCCTGTGAAAGCCTGCAGGGGCCCCAGCAGTGCTGAGACAGAGTTGGGATGTCGCCATGCAAAGACAGCATGTTGAGATGTGCCTAGGAGGGGCATATGGGGAGAGAGGAACTGGGGTCATTTGATAAACTGTGGGGTACCTGAGAATGAGAGCTTGGGGAAAAGATATTTGGGTTTTTTTGGGGGGGGTTCTACAGACTGTCTGGCACCTGGAAAGGTCAGATATGGGGGTGTCTTGCTGACTGATACAGAAGCAGACCCTGAGATGCAGAGAAGTCACAGAAGGGTTCAAGCACGTGCTTGGCACACACTGTGCCCTGAGTTTAATCTTAGCATTAAGGTCACCCCAGTACCTCGGGGCTCAGTCCTTCTCTCCAGTCCCCCAGAACTGGGCACCTGGGAAATGTCAGGTCAATGAGGCGGGAGGAAGCCCGTGTCCAGGTCTTTTATGCCTGGGATCAGGGGAAGGGGGTCCCCCAGTGCTGACTTTGCACTCACCTGCTAAGCCTCCCAAGTGAAAAGGGTTAAGACCTGCCCGCTGGAGGGTGGCACCTGGCACAGCGGGTGAGGCTTCGGCTGCGTGCCCGCTGGATGCCCGGCCTGGCGGAACCGAGCGCTGGAGAGGGAACAGCTCAAGCCCTGGGAATAGTTTCTGGAGACCAGAGTTGGCAGATGCGGGGAGAATCGACTTGATTGTATTAACTCCTAGCAGAGAAGAATTGTGTGTATGTGTGTGTGTGTTCATATGTTTGTGTGCGTGCCTATCTGTGCACGCAGGGTCAGGGATTGAACACGCAGCCTCACACAAGAGTGGGACTTGTGAAATGGTGGTGGGTGGGGGTGTGTGTGGGGCTGTGGTGGTTATGGGAGCAATGCAGGTACTGGGAAAACAAGGGACTTTAGATTCCAGGGGAGAGTAGCTCACCCCCCCCCCTGAAGTCACCCCCCAGACAGAGCAGATGACCTAACCCTAAGGACAGGAGTCCCCAGGAGAGTCTTCCAAAGAAGTGGGGGCTCGAGGGGCTCAGTGGTAGAACACTCGCCTAGCTGTGATCACTCAAGTTTCACAAGGAAAGGAAAGAAAAAAGGGCCAGAGCAACAGCACAGTGGGGAAGGAAGGAAGTCACTTGCCTTTCATGCAGCTGACCCGGGTTCAATTTCTGGCATCCCCTGATCACCAGCAAGAGTGATCTCTGAATGCAGAGTCAGGAGTAAGTCCTGAGCACAGATGGGGGTGGCTCCGAAACAAAAGAAGAATCTAAAGGAAAATGAGGGAAAAGGGGGTATAGCAGTACATGAATGGGGGCTCCATACTCAGCACCCCCGTTGTTGGGTGAAGTCGGGGTCACTCTCGCCTGTGGTGCTGGGGCTCACACACCCTGGTTGTCTCCTGCCTCCTACATGCTCCCCTGTGGTGCTCATGTTGATGTTCATGAGATAGGGTAGTGGAGGGCAGTTCCCCTTCCTTGGTCGTGGTACTTCCAGGGGGTCACACTTGTGATGGGGCCACAGGCACTTATTTTTTGTTTTTGAGCCACACCCAGTGCACTCAGGAGTTACTCCTAGTGGAGTGCTCAGAAGTCACTCCTGGAAGTCTCAGGAGACCATATGGGACTCCGGGGATTGAACCCTGATCGACTTCATGGAAGGCAAACACTCTCCTCACTGTGCTAATGCTCTGACCTGCTAAGGGCACTTTGGGGGTGGGGGGAGTTGAGTCACATCCAGTGGCGCTCAGGAGTTACTCCTGGCTCTGTGCTCAAAAATCGGTCCTGGCAGACTGGGGGATCATATGAGATCCTGGGAATCGAACCAGAGTCTGTCCAGGGTTGGCTGTGTGCAAGGCAAACGCCCTACAAGGGCACTTTTAATGAAGGCACATATGGGGCTACGCACCACGTTTTTTTCAGACCTCTTAAGAAATTATTTTTTTATTTCTTTTCTTTTCTTAAAATTTTTTTCTCGGCAGCCGTCATGGTTTCTGGTTGCAATCAGCCCACCTCAATGCCAGATGGAAGGGGAGAACATGCCAGAGAATCTGGCTGCTTTCGAGGACCGATGGAACGTCCGTCCACTCCAGCTGCAACCCGCCTTGTTTCTTTTCTTTGTTTTTTGTTTTGTTTTGTTTTGTTTTGTTTTGGTTTTTGGTTTTTGGTTTTTGGGCCACACCTGGCGGTGCTCAGGGGTTACTCCTGGCTGTCTACTCAGAAATAGCTCCTGGCAGGCACGGGGGACCATATGGGACACCGGGATTCGAACCAACCACCTTTGGTTCTGAATTGGCTGCTTGCAAGGCAAACACCGCTGTGCTATCTCTCTGGGCCCTGTTTCTTTTCTTTGTTTTAATATGTCTGTTCTCCTTTCTTAAAAACAAACAAACAAACAAACAAACAAACAAACAAACAAACAAACAAAAGCACAAAGCCCAAACTAGGCAACAAAGTTGCAACGAACTTTAGAGGTCCTTGATAGAGTTTCCTGCAGTGTAGACCATGTTTCAACATGGATCCGGGTTCATTTCTCTCCACCAGAATCCCATTTTTAAATGCCCCTGGCTTGGGAGGACCATATGAGATGCCGGGGAGGGGTGGGGGATCGTCCTAGGCTAGTACTTGCAAGGCAGATGCCTTACCTCTAGCGCCATCTCTCCGGCTCCAGGAGCGATTTCTGAGCACAGAGCCAGGAGTAATCCCTGAGCATCACCGGGTGTGGCCCCAAAACAAACAAAACATCCCCCAAAAGCCCAAATAGCGTTCAGAACACCCAGGGGTCTGACTCGATCGACCATGCTAAAGCCTGAGGATGGGATCCTGAGGTGCTGGGAATTTATGGGGCCACCCCAGAGGTGTTTCTAGGGCCACCCTTAGTGGTGCTCAGGGGACTTTGTGGTGCTGGGGCTCAAACCCAGTCTTTGCCCTAGTGCCAATCTACCTACTATCCGGTGACAGGTCATTCGCCAAGTTGCTGTGCACCCCCATGCCTAGCTAGGGAACCCCATGATCCCACGGCCTGCCTGGACATGTGTCCTGCTACCTGCTTTGGGTTTTGTGTTTTGGTTTGGGGGCCACACAGGTGGTGCTCAGGGCTTCTTCCGAGCTCAGGGACCACTCCTAGTGGGAACCCTTTGGGGTGTCGGGGATCAAGCCCACGTCTGCAGCATGTAAGTCAGTGCCCTGCCTATTGTATCCTCTCTCTCTCTCTCTCTCTCTCTCTCTCTCTCTCTCTCTCTCTCTCTCTCTCTCTCTCTCTCTCTCTCTCTCTCCCCAACCCCCCACTTTATTTCGATGTCTCTTTGCCCAGTGTAATGGGAGACCTGTGGCTGAGGAGGCAGAGCAGGAAAGAGCTGCAGAGAAAAGGGGGGAGCCCCTCAAGGGGGGATTAGGAGTGAGGATTCCTGCTGGTGAAAGACACCGCACCTGTGCTGGGGTCCCACCCTCCTGGGGAAAGAGGAGGGAGGAAGAGGAGGAGACAGAGGAGGAAAGAGCAAGAGAGACAGACACACAGATATTCTCTGTAAATTAACTGGAAAATAGAGAACTAGGGCCCGGAGAGATAGCACAGCGGTGTTTGCCTTGCAAGCAGCCGATCCAGGACCAAAGGTGGTTGGTTCGAATCCCGGTGTCCCATATGGTGCCCCGTGCCTGCCAGGAGCTATTTCTGAGCAGACAGCCAGGAGTAACCCCTGAGCAATGATGGGTGTGGCCCAAAAGCCAAAAACAACAACAACAACAACAACAAGGAAAATAGAGAACTAGAGAAAGCATAGGGGCTGGATCCACAGACTAGCAGGAACACACTGACCTGGGTTCAAGTCCTCAGTTCGCCATATGGTCTCCCAGAACCCCTCAAGGAGTGATCCCCGAGCGCAGTTTTCCAGAGGAATCTGATTTTGGGGGGGGGGGTTTCACACCCTGCAGCGCTCAGGGGTTACTCCTGTCTCTATGTTCAGAAATTGCTCCTGGCAGGCTTGGGGGGACCATATGGAACGGCAGGGATCGAACCACTGTCCGTCCTGGGTTGGCTGCATGCAAGGTTCTACCGCTGTGCTAGCTCTCGGCCAGAGGAATCTGATTTTTGGGGTGACTTTCCACAGCCTTTGTCCGTGGGGTCAGTCTGTATGAAGGAACTTGCTTCTGGGTTCAGTGCTCGGGCATCTGTGTGTGTATGTGTGGGGTTCACAGACCATCTCAGGATCAACAAATTGTTCTAGATTCTTTTCAGTCGGGGGGTGGTGGCACGTGTTCCTGACTCTGTGCTCAGGGGTCACTCAGACAGTGCTCTGGAGACCTTATAAGGTGATAGGAATTGAACTCAGGTCTGTTGTGGGCAGGGCAGGAGCCTTCTGGACTCTCGGCCAGTCCAAGATTGTTCTAGATTGTCACTCCTGTGTCACTTGGTCTGCTGGGGGCTGAGAGGGGGGACTAAAATCTCCTGATGCTCCTGCCTCAGTATCTCCAGTATTTCCTAGACTCTCCTCCGGCTTCTGCCTGATGGGTGTCACTGCTGCGTTGTTTGGGACAGAAATGGATTTATGGGCCGGAGAGATAGCATGGAGGTAAGGTGTTTGCCTTTCATGCAGGAGGTCATCAGTTCGAATCCCGGCGTCCCATATGGTCCCCCGTGCCTGCCAGGAGCAATTTCTGAGCGTGAAGCCAGGAATAACCCCTGAGCACTGCCGGGTGTGACCCAAAAACCACAAAAAAAAAAAAAAAAAAAAAAAAGAAAAAAAAAAAAGAAATGGATTTATGCCTAAAAGTAGGAAATATCTTTATATATTACATTTGGGACCAGAGCGATAGCTCAGTGGTAGGGCATTTATTTTGCATGCTTCTGACCTGGGAAGGACCTGGGTTCAATCCCTGGCATCCCATATGGTCCCCTGAGCCTGCCAGGAGCGGACTTCTGAGCGCAGAGCCAAGAGTCACTCCTGAGCGTCACTGGGTGTGGCCCCAAAACAACAACAAAAAAAGGTGTTTGGGAGGAGGGAATGAAGCAGCAGGAGGAGCCAAGATCATAGGACGAGAGGAGAGTGGGAAAGATGGCCCCCCAGCACTGCCTGGAGGAGCCCTCGGTGAGGGAGCCCCCCACTGCCTGCAGCCTGAATCTGGGGGTTCCTGAGCTCCCACTTGCTGGTGAGAAAGGGGAAGGGAGCACCTTCCTATTCAGAATGAGGCAGGTGGGAAATCCCCCACCAACAGTGATAGGCGGAGGAGCTCTGGGAGCCCCGGACATTTACTGTTGGGGTGGTGGTGGTCTGTGGGGATCAGAGATGCTGCTTGCTGTGTAGATAGATGGGGATGGCATGGTCTGTGTGTCTCTCAGTGCAGGCACAGGAATGGGTGGGCTGAGAGGTGAGATGGGGAGGAGGATGGGGAAGGAAAAGGGGGGAAGGAGAAGCAGGGGAGAGAGGAGGGATTGGGGGGAAGGTTGCCTGTCTCCAAAGTGAGATTCAAAAGCCTGGTCCAGGTGGGGTTTGTGGGGGGAACCAGGATGGGAAAAATCTAGACTCGTGTTCCCCCCTCCAAGAGGCGTGGACAGGACCTAAAAAGGTGCGATGAAGCGTTTGTAGCAAGTGTAGACCACAGCTCCTACCAATTCACTTTGGTTTGGTTCAGATTTGGGGCCATACCTGCTGGTGCTTAGGTCGGTGCTCAGGGCTGATTCCTGGCTCTGCATTCAGAGATCACTACTGGTGGGATTGTGGGACCATATGGGATATAGGGGATTGAACTGGGGTTGGCCACATGCAAGGCAAACACCCCCCATCCCCACTGTGCTGTCATTCTGACCTCTACAATTCATTATTTTTTTATTTTATTTTTGGGCTATTCCTGGTGATGCTCAGAGTTAACTTCTGGCTCTATGCTAAGAGATCACTTCTGGCTGGCTCATGGGAACCCTATGGGATGCTGAAGATCCAACCCGGGTTGGCTATGTGCAAGGCAAGCATTCTCCCTGTTGTGCTATCACTCAGGCTTCGGTAAATCACTTATTTATTTATTTTGGTTTTTTTGCTCATACCCCGAGACACTTAGGAATTACTTTTGGCTCTGAGCTCAGAAGTCACATCTGGCAGGCAGGGGATCATATGTGATGCCAGGATTCAAACTGGGCTCTGTCCTGTGTTGGTTGTGTGCAAGGCAAACACCCTACTGCTGTGCTATCACTCCGGCCCCAAATCACTTTCTTCTTAATTTATTTAAAAAATGCATTACATAGTTGACATAACTGATCATAATACATTTGTTTTAGGAAGACCAAAAGCAACATGATTTGAAAAAATAGAAAATTGAAAGAAAAACTAAAGAGATGGAAGAGAAAGGAAAGAAGAACCAAATCACTTTTTTTTTTTTTTTTTGGTATTTTGGGTCATACCTGGCAGCTCAGGGGTTACTCCTGGCTCTATGCTCAGAAATCGCCCCTGGCAGAAACAGGGGACCATATGGGATACCGGGATTTGAACGGCTGTCCTTCTGCATGAAAGGCAAATGTCTTACCTTCGTGCTATTTCTCCGACCCCCAAATCACTTTTTTTTCTTTTTCTTTTTTTTTTTGTTTTTTGGGCCACACCCGGCGTTGCTCAGGGGTTACTTTTGGCTGTCTACTCAGAAATAGCTCCTGGCAGGCACGGGGGACCATATGGGACACTGGGATTCGAACCAACCACCTTAGGTCCTGGATCGGTGTTTGCAAGGCAAACACCACTGTGCTATCTCTCCGGGCCTCAAATCACTTATTTTTATTGTATTTTGCAAACCTTCAGTCCATACAGAATTAGTTTGGAACTAATTAAAATAAAAAATTTAATTAAAAATTCTTTGGGGGGGGTGATCAGAGTGATAACAGCGGTAAGGCATCTGCCTTGCACGTGGCCAACCCAGGACAGACTTAGGTTCGATCCCCAGTGTTCTATATGATCCCCTGAGCCAGGAACAATTTCTGAGCGCAGAGCCAGGAGTAACCCAAGTGCCTCCGGGTATGGCCCAAAATCCAAAGAAAGAAGTCTTTGGAGGGGGGCCTGAAGAGAGAACAGAGGCGGAGGCCTTTTTCCTTTCATGGAGGAGCCCCATGCTCTTTGGTGCTGGGTGTGGTTGTTCTCATGAGCACTTTAGTGATTCCCCCAGACACCACTGGGTGTGACCCCATGCTTTGCCACCCCCAAAATAGTTTGAATCTGATCCGAGCGCAAGAAAAGCAAAAATAAGCAAGTAGGGTGGGCCCGGAGGGATAGTACAGCAGGGAGGGCACTTGCCTTGCACATCTCACCTTGGGTCAATATCGGGCGCTGGCGGGGGTCCCCCGAACACAGAGCTGGGAGTAGCTCTCCCAGGTGTGGCCCCCAAAGGAAAGTAACAGCTAAGCACATCTGTGCTCCCTCCCTTGAGCCGGAGAAGCGGCAGTGTAGCCTAAAAGGGCATTCTAGGGGTTCAGTAGGGTGTGAGCTGGTCAGAGGTCATGTGTGCATGTCTCTTTGCTTGTGTGTCTGTGTGCTGAGATTCCATAAAGCAGCAGAGGATAACGGGGTCCCAGACAGCCATCCCTGCCATCCTGAGGGGCACCTTCTTTTTCCTCTCCCTCACAGTGTGCCCAGATATCTGGAAATGCAGAGAAGTGGGGTGTAGTTCCCCTCTTCTACAACCCCCTTGGTTCCTAGTGTGGCTTTGGGGAAACAGATTTTTTTGTTTTGTTTTGTTTTTCTGGTTTTGGGGCCACACTCGATGACGCCCAGGGGTTACTCCTGGCTATGCGCTCAGAAATCGCTCCTGGTTTGCGGGACCATATGGGATGCTGGGGATCGAACCCAGGTCTGTCCTGGGTCAGCCATGTGCAAGGCAAATGCCCTACTGCTGGGCTATCGCTCCGGCCTGAAAGTGATTGTTTTTTGGGGGGCCACCCCTACCCGCTGTGCTCTATCACTCCAGCCCAGGCAGTGAGGAAACTTTTCTGCCAACTGGATCCAAGGGAGTGACAGTTCCAGTGACTGTCTCTGATGTCACTGTCCCCTGGTTTGGGGGGTCCCCCACACTCTTCTCTGCTCCTGGGGATCCTCATCCCCCCAGCACTGAAATGGCAGTCAGATCCTGTTCAGCGAGAGCTAAGGCCAGCCAGGGTGGGGTCTGGTTTGGGGTGTCTGGGTTTGCCCTGCCCTTTCCTGTCTTCTGGACATCCGAGGAGGTCACAGGCTGGTATAATGAGGCAGGAAGTTGGTGTTTAAAGGATGCGGGTCCTCAAAGGTAAAACTCAGAGGGGCTGGAGCTAGGGGGCCAGAGAGATACCACAGTGGTGGGGCATTTGCCTTTTGTGTGTGGCTGACCCGGGAGAAACATGGTTTGATTCTCAACATCCCATGTGGTCCCCCAGCCTGCCAGGGGTGGTTTTTGAGTGCAGAGCCAGGAGTGGCCCCTGAACATTGATAGGTGTGGCCCAACAATCAACTAATCAATCAATCAATTTTAAAAACAAGAGGAAAAATAAAGAGGGGCTGAGGTTGGCAGAAAATGCCTGCCTTGCCTGGTGAGGCCCCGGGTTCGAGCAACCAAAAAAGAAAATAAAATCAGGTCAGAGAGCTTTAAAAGGGGTCAGTCAGGGGAGGGGTTCACCTTGCATGTGACTGACCTGGGTTCGATCCCTGGCACCCTGAGCACTGCCTGAAATGATTCCCTGAGCCCAGAGTCAGGAGTAAGCCCTGAGCATTGTCAGGCATGGTCCACAAGCAAGCAAGCAAACAAACAAACAAACAGAAATCAAGTTCAGGGACCTCGGAGAATGGAGAGAGGGAGAGGGAAAGGGAGAGGGGAGAGAGAGAGAGAGAGAGAGAGAGAGAGAGAGAGAGAGAGAGAGAGAGAGAGAGAGAGAGAGAGAGAGAGAGAGAGAGAGAGAGAGACTGGGCACAAAGGCACAAAATATGGGCTCCCTCATGTCTCAAGGCTTCCACAAATCTAAGAAGCGTCTGGAGCAGTGTAGCTTAGGGGGCAGGAGGGAGGCACCCTGGGGTCCCAAGAAGGCAGATCAAGGTGCCCCTTTCCTTACTGGGCCAGGCAAGAGCCCAACCCAGCACCCACTTTCCCTCCTCACAGCCCCACTCACTCTCTGATTCAAAAGCAGTGAATGAATGAATTAGTGTCTGGTAGGGGGTGCTGTTTTTTTGAGTCCCAGACATGCTGTGAATCAGAGTCCAGGGACCCCATCATAGGATTCCAACCCGGCACCCCTGTGATTGTCCCCTGGTCCCCCAATACTCACCTTGTCTTATTTTTTTTGTTTTGTTTTGTTTTGTTTTTGTGGCCACACCTGGTGGTGCTCAGGGACTGTTCCTGGTCCTGTGCTTAGGAGTTGCCCCTGGCAGTGCTCCCAAGACCCTAGATGGAGCTGGGGGCTTGACACACGCCTGAACCCCTGTATTACCTCTCCAGACCCTCAGGCTGTTTTTGAATTTTTATTAATTAATTTTGCTTTGAGTTTTCAGGCTACATATGGCGACATTCAAGGCTTCTTTTCTATATTCAGGGATCACTCCAGATGGGGTTTGGGGAACCAAAGGGGGTGCTGGAATTGAACCTTAGTTGCTGTGTGCAAGGCCATTGCCTTGCTCCAAACCCTTCTTAGATATATGAAAGCCTTGAGACATGAGGGAGCCCATATTTTGTGCTTTTGTGCTCAGTCTCTGTCTGTCTGTCTGTCTGTCTCTTTGGCTCCCACTTTCCTTTCTCCCTCTTTGGACCTGGCTGCTTCTGCCCATACAAGTGTTGTCAGATTTGTTTATTTTCTCTTTCTTGTGTTGTTGTTGTGACTCAATGATCCATCCTTTCCCTTGCATGGCAGGGCCAGTTCGAGGTTTCTTTACCTGTCACCTGTTGATGGGCATTTGGGCACCTTCCAAGGTTTGTCGATTGTAAATAAAGCTCCCGGGAACACCCATGTACTGGTTGTAAAGTGCTGAATATGAGCACTGATTTAATGATCAGCAAATACCCGGGAGTGAACTGGCAGGGCTGACTGAGAGGTATAAGTGGATTGAACTCAATATTTCATTCAAAAAAAAAATTATGGGACTGGAGCAACAGCACAGCAGGGAGGGTGTTTGCCTTGTAAACAGCCTACCTGAGTTTGATCCCTGGCATTCCATAGGGTCCCTTGAGCCTGCCAGGAGTGATTTCTGAGCACAGAGCCTGGAGTAACCCCTGAGCACTGCTGGGCGTAAACCAAAAATTAAACCAAACCAAACCAGAATAACCCCCTCCAACACACACACACACACACCTCTGCAAGTAAGAGCTGGATCAATAGCACAGTGGAAGGACTTTTGCTTTGCACACAGCCCACCTGGATGAACCTGGGCTCTATCCGTGGCACCCCATGTGGTCCCCAAGGCCTGCCAGGAATGATTTCTGAGTGCAGAGCCAGGAGTAACCCCTTAGCAACACCAGGTGTGACCCAAAAAACAAAAACAGTGCAAGTAGCAATTGGGCTATTTTCCCAATGAATGTCAGAGTTCATGTTCTCCCTCCCCTGCCTTGGGTGAATCCCCCCACCCCAAGGCCAGCAGCTGGGGCGCTGGCATGGACAGTCTGGCCATCAGTGCCTCCTGCTGTCCCAGATGAGGTGCCCATCATTTCTGGTTCCCCCAGAACCAGCCTTCCCGAATGTCTCCCCAGATTCTTTCTCTCCACCTATGTATCTTTGGTGAGAGCCCCTGGCATTTGAAAAATGGGGGTGTTTTCTCAGGCTGTGTTTTGAGGGGCTCTTCCCAGCTCTGTGTGCTGGTTTTGCGGTTTGTGGCATCACTCGGGGAGCAAGTATGTGGGGGACAGAGTTGAATTCACTTGTCTGGGTTTTCTGGCCAAGTTTGTCTCGAGGGAATCTTGGCCAAGTTCAGGTCCCAGACTTCCCCTCGAAGTTTCATCTTTTCAGACATGACGGTCAGGTTCATGCTTCTGGCCTGAGTTCAATTTGTTTCTTGGTAAACTGTGTGAGATTGGGGTTTGGGGTCATTTATTTATCTTCTTCCAAAAAGTAGAAGATAACCATGGTAGGGAAATTTTTTTCTTTGTGTGTGTGTGTGTGTGTGTGTGTGTGTGTGTGTGTGTTTGTTTTTGGGCCACGCTCAGCAGTGCTCAGGGCTTGCTCCTAGCTCTGTGCTCAGGGATCATTCCTAGTAGGCTTGGGGTACATATTGGGGGGATTGAACCCAAGTCGGCCACATGCAAGGACCCATTTTACTACTGCTTCATCCTGAGAGTTTTTTCTTTTTTCCTTAAGGAAAATCATAATATGGGCCAGAGTGACAGTACAGTTTTAAGTAGCTTGCCTTGGGCCAGAGAGATAGCATAGTGGTAGGACGTTTATCTTGCACACAACTGACCCAGGATTGGTGGTGGTTCAATCGCTGGCATCCCATATGGTCCCCTGAGCCTGCCAGGAGTGATTTCTTAGCTCAGAGCCAGGAGTAACCCCTGAGCACAGCCAGATGTGACTCCAAAACCAAATTTATAAGTATAGAAATTATAGTAGTAAGTTTTTGGGTTTTTTGTTTATTTTTGGGCCACACCCAGTGATGTTCAGGGGTTACTCCTGGCTCAGGGGACCATATGGGATGCTGGGGGATCGAACCGCATTCCGTCCTAGGTTAGTGCATGCCCTAATGCTTGCGCCACTGCTCCGGCCCTTGTAATATTAAGTTTTTTATCTTTTTTGGTGTCATACATGGTGGTGCTCAGACTGAGTCCTGTGGCTTTGTGCTCAATGGTCACTCAATGGCTCCACACTCAGAAATCGCTCCTGGCAGGCACGGGGGACCATATGTGATGTCGGGTTTCGAACCATCATTCATTCTGGATCGACTGCGTGCAAAGCAAGCACCCTACCGCTGTGCGATCTCTCCGTCCCTAAGTGGTTCTTTCTTGGTAATTCTTGGCTGCCTGGCCCTGGTTTAATGCAAGGACCCAAGGGCTGGATGCAGCTTGGCTCTGTGGTTCTGGGGCTCACCCAGGCCATCCCTGCAGTGCTGGTGGGCACATAGTACACACTTAGTGATTCTTGGGGACCCCCAGGGCTACACTGGGCAATGCTCTGGGGACCGTATGGTGCCAGGACTCAAACCCTCGCTGGGTGCATGCCTAACATATGCTCCTACCACTGGACTCTCTCCAAGGCCCCCAGGGGTCATTTCATTTACATTCAATTCCTCTGTGAGTAGCTCCGACTGCAAAGTTTCTTTTCACACCCCCTCCTTCGTTGTCTTTTGCTCCTAGTGGAATTAGTTGCTACCATTAGTGAACCCTTCTTGGTTCTCTCTCTCTGTCTCTGTCTCTCTGTTTCTGTCTCTGTCTCTCTCTTTTTCTCTCTCAAGTTGCCAAGGCCACCACTTTGATTCAAAGAGCCCAAAATGACATGCTAAAGGGAGCCCTCCAACTTAGTTCTCGCTCCAAATCATTTGGAACATTCCCGACCCTTTGCATTTGCATTTCCTTCTACATTCTATTTCATTATTATTTTTATTTGTTTTGGGGGGCCATACCTGGCAAGTGCTCAGGCCTTACTCCTGGCTCTGTATCAGAAGTCACTCCTGGTGGCTTGGGGGACCCTATGGGATGCTGGGGAAGATTGAACCCAGGCTGGCTGCATGCAAGGTAAAAGCCTTCCCCACTACACTATGGCTCCAGCCCCTCCATCTAAAGTTTTAGAATTAGCTTGTCCATTTCTCATTAACTTAAAAATAATGTGTGTTTTTTTAAATAGGGATTGGATTAGATCTTTGTTTATTTTGGGAGGGGGCACACCTGGTGGTGCTCAGGGGTTATTCCTGGCTCTGCACTCAGAAATCGTTTCTGGCAGGCTCGGGGAACCATATGACATGCTGAGGCTCGGACCCTGTCTGTCTGTCTCGGGTCGCCTGAGTGCAAGGCAAACGCCTACCACTGAGCTATCCCTCCAGCTCCTGGGATTAGAATTTTAGAACAATTTGGGGGACTGAAGAGTGAGTACAGTGGGGAGGGCGCTTGCCTTGCACGTGGCTGACCCTGGTTCAATCCCCAGCAACCCTTACGGTCCCCTGAGTACTACCAGCAATGATCCCTGAGCACAGAGCCAGATGTGCCCAGGAACCTCTGAAAGGGACAAATTGAGGGGGAGAGCTGAAAATCTGAACTCGGTGGCATTTCCTCTCCCAGATGTGCTTTTGCTCCTTGTTTGTTGCTCGTATCCCACTTCATGGGCTTCCTCTGCCGTTCCATTTGCACTTCTGGAAGGACCCGGTGTTTTCCGGAGGCGAATGAGGGCAGCTCCCGGGTGCTGTCTGCGGTGACTCTAGATGCACAGAGACACGGGGGGAGAGAGCACAAAGCCTGCCTGTCCCTCCTGCCAGCTTCCTGGAATGTCCCTTCCTGGGCTCCTGGATCCCTGCCAGCCTCCCACAGGGCCCAAACCCTTCTTGGTCCCAGCCCCTTTGGGACGGCCTCTCAGCCAGAGCCTCTGGCGGGCCCAGAGCATGGGCCAGACCGTGTCCTTCCACTGACCCCCCCCTTTTTTTCCTGGCATTTTCTCCTCATCAAGCTGAAGGGTTGGGTGCGGCGAAACATGCACTTCCCTGCTCCCTGCTCCAGAGTCTGTCCGTCCTGTGACCTCCACGTCCAGATTTCTGAGCCTGGATGACTCTTTCATTCTCTTCTTTTTGTTTTTGGGCCACACCCGGCGGCACTTAGGGGTTACTCCTGGCTCTGCACTCACAAGTCGCTCCTGGCAGGCTCAGAGGACCATATGGGATGTTAGGGATTGAACCTGGGTCTTTCCAGGTGGGCCATGTGTGAGGCAAATGTCCTACCTCTGAGCTATCTCTCTGGCCCCTGGATGACTCGTTCTCAGTTTCTCTCCCCATGAGGTTCAAAGTCCCCCATTGGCCATAACAAGAGGAAGTGACACCCCTCTACTTTCTCCTCTGCTAACTGGTTGTTTCTCCCTTGGACACTGAGAAATCTAATTAGTCAGGGAGCACCCACCAGCGACCACATACACAGCCACAAGCTCACAGGGTTTTATCTGTCGCTTGATGTGATGACACCCCAGTGCCAAGTGGCATGGCCCGATCCTTCCCCACCACCACTCCATACCACAGGCTGAATGCGTCACACCATGGTAGCTGAGCACCGCCAGGCAGGACTTGACCTTTGAGCGCAGGACCCAGATAACCACTCGGTCTCACCCCCAATTTCACCGCCCCAATAAATAAATAAAATGATATTGTAAGACTTTTTCATTCCTACTTGTTTTTGTTAGTTTGTAGGACACGATTGATATTGGGGGTGTTGAAATTATGTTGTGGGACTTTGCTAAACTCACTTATTTATTTATTATTATGATGTTGTTCTTGCTATTATTATGTTTTGAGTTCACACCTGGAAGTGCTCAGGGTTTACTCCTGACTGCACTGAGGGATCACTCTTAGTAGTGCTCAGGGGACTCTATGGGGTGCTGGAGATCAAACTTGGGTCTTCTGTGTACATGGCAATTGCTCTACCTGCTATGCTATATATAGCTTTGGCCCTTTCTTTCTCTCTGTCTCTGTCTCTGTCTCTGTCTCTCTCTCTCTCTCTCTCTCTCTGTGTCTCTCTCTCTGTCTCTCTCTGGAGGGGGCACACCTGTCAGGGTTCAGTGGTTACTCCTGGTTCTTCCATCAGAAATCATTCCTGGCAGGCATGGGGGTGGGGGGGAGGGGGACCAGATGGGATGCCAGGATTTGAACCACCGTCTGTTCTGGGTCACTGCACACAAGGCAAATGCCCTACTGCTGTGCTATCACTCCGGCCCCCCTTCTTTTTAATTTTTTTTAATTTAAAAGACATATGATGTACTAAGGGATAGTACAGGTGTTAAGGTGCTTGCCTTGTTTATAAATGGCCTCATAAACAACTCCCAACTTTCTCAAAGGTCCCTGAAGACTGCCCCTGAGCCCTGTTGGATGCTATCCCATTCCAAATAAAATCTTTTAAGATTTTGGTGCCAAGTAGGTACTCAGCCCTTAAGTCATCTACCCAGCCTCTCACTCAGTTTTTAGCTTTGTGAGATTATTCTATAGATGATCAAGAATGTTCTGGTTGTGTGGGGGATATGGTTGGTCTTTGTTTATTTTGTTTTGTTTTTGGGCCACAACTAGAGGCTTAGTGGTTTCTTCTAGCTCTGTACTCAGAAATTACTTCTGGCAGGCTGGGGGGCCCTATGGGATGCCGGGGATCGAACCCAGGTCAACTGTGCAAGGCAAACACCGTCCCCACAGTACTATCGCTAGGCCCCCAAGATCCCTGAGTTTGGAGCTAGGCCGGAGGCCGTTCTGGAACTTTCTTCTAGGTGGTGCCAGCTGGGACTGTACTCTGGAGTGCCCCCACCTTAGCTGCCCTTGCTGGGGTATCCCTAGCCCTGGCGCCTTCTGAGCCTTGCTGACAACTACAGGGCTGGGAGGCAGCTCTATGAGTGTGATTTCCGGTACCACAAGGTCCCTTGGATGTCACCAAGTGCAGCCCCAAAGCTCCCAGTTTCTCCAGGCTGGCCTGGGTCTCCCGGCCATTTGCAGGGCCTGAGGGTGCCTATCTTCCAGATCTTGCATTGAACCACTGTCTGACTGAGAATCACCAGAAGGGACCCCCATGCCTCCTAAACATGGACCACATGGAGCCCCAGTGGCCCCAAAGAAACTGTAGCTGCTCCCCAAAACCATTGTGAGGACCTTTGTGGGCTCTTCTTGGTTTTCATTTTGCTCTCTCGTGGGGAGCACGTCAGTGTTGTCTCTGGGGACACAGAGATTCTGGGGATGGAGCCCAGGACCCCTTCCAACATAGGGTTAGTGCCCTCTTGTCTGGACCCTGTTTCTGCACCCCCCCAAGCTCCATCTTTATGTCATTTCTTCTCCGCCTAACCCCCATGATGTCTCTGGCCTTGCTTTCCCATTGAACCCCCTCCTCCCGGAACCCCCCTCTCCTGACCCCCTGCCCACTTCCTGAAGCCTTCTTTGCCTCCCAGGACTTTCCCAGTCTTAGAGACTCACACCCCCTGTCTCCCAACTCCTCAAGATCCCGTCTGCAGAACAGTCAGTTGCACTCCTGGATTGGGGAGTCAGCATTTTGGAGGCCCAGTTCGGAGCACCAATAAGTAGTGCTTTCTTCTGGGAGCCCCTTCAGGCCTCCAAGATCCAAGATCTAGGGGTTCCTCCCGGATTCCTCCTTCACCAAGTTCCTCCCCTCTTGGTGAGATGGTCCCACCGCCCCCCACCTCCAGCAGAAGGAACTATGAGGTCTCAAGGGTTAAGGAGGCCTGGGAGTTCTTTGAGCCTTGGTGCCCTCTGACCTTTCATAAATCAGAGGGACTGGGGGCTTGGGGGACCCAGTGGGGACCCCGTGGGGTGGGGGCTTCGAGCAGCTGCGTGCAACGTTGATATTGTCGTCCCCCCCCAACCGCGGGGCAACAAGTTGGGCCATTGTGTTCCTGGTCTATCTGGTTCCTCTTGTTTATTAGCCGCTTCTCTGGCTGTTTCTACCCTGGCACGCACCGCGGGGGGGAGGGGGGCCTGCCTCAATGCCCGCATTGTCCCCGCGCTTTTTGTCTCTACTGTAATGACATGTTGGAAGAGAGAGAAGGGGCAAAAAAAAAAAAAAAAAAAATCCGAGCAAGCGAGCGAGCTAGCAAGAGTCAGGGAGGGAAGAGGAGGGCAGAGAAAAAAGGGGGGGGGCTGGTGTGAATTGATGTCTGCGGATGTACTGGCAGCTGGGCGGGATGGAGCCAGGCCGGGGTGCCTGGGGCTGGGGGTGGTGGTGGTGGCGGTGGCAGTGCGAGGGACCCGCCAGCCCCCACCCTGCCAGCCTCTGCCGCCTGGCACCAGGGCCCGTCCCCCCCTCTGCCATCCTCCAAGCTGGCCTGAAGCAGCTGTGGGGTGGGAGTGAGCAAGGCAGGTGTTGACTTTGAGCAACCCCCCACGGGCACCCTGATACCAGGGCCTAGTCATCTGAGATACAACTCCTGGACATGCTCAGTGGGCTTTTGGGGGAGTGGGGGTCAGTCCTCTGCCAGCTTGTGCCCATCCCTCTGAGCCTTGGGGAGAGGAAGAGGCTCACAGGGGTACAGAGTACAGAGGAGCCAGAGGCACCGACTGTGCCCAGGGCCAAGCTGGACACCAGAAAACAGAGAGTGGGCACTGGGCACTGGGGAAGCTGGAGCTCAGGCCCCACCTGGCCGGGCAGGGGCCCCATCTGGCACCTGGCATTTCTGGGTTTGGATGCGTCTGGGGCCTGCGGGGCAGGAGGCAAGCTCAGAGCACCCAAAAGCAGTGAGACCCTGCGGCATGGTGGAGCTCCTAAGCTATGCCCTGGCCAGCCGGGCATTCAGGAAGGGAGTCTCCCTCCAGCTTCTCCTTGTGGGCTTTTCATTCCATTTAAGGAGCCATTTAAGGTTCAAGACAGTATTTTAGTGGCCAGGGGCTAGAATCCAATGGGCAGCCCTTTCAAGGAAAAGGCTCCTCAAGGCCACATGTGTTGTTCACCTCTTCCCTCTTGGCCGGCATGAGCCACGCTTCGTTAAAAGTGCTCTGCATCTTGGGGCTAGAGAGATAGCATGGAGGTAAGGCGTTTGCCTTTCATGCAGAAGGATGGTGGTCCCCCCGAGCCTGCCAGGGGTGATTTCTTTCTTTTTTTTTTTTTTTTTTTTTGGTTTTTGGGCCACACCCGGTAACGCTCAGGGGTTACTCCTGGCTATGTGCTCAGAAGTTGCTCCTGGCTTGGGGGACCATATGGGACACCGGGGGATCGAACCGCGGTCCGTCCAAGGCTAGCGCAGGCAAGGCAGGCAGCTTACCTTTAGCGCCACCACCCGGCCCGCCAGGGGCGATTTCTAAGCATAGAGCCAGGAGTAACCCCTGAAGGCTGCCGGGTGTGACCCAAAAACAAACAGACAAACAAACAAAAAAATCAAAAAAGTGCTCCCCATCTTCCCTCATGTTGGCTAGTGTTTATGTTGTAGGGAGGAGAAGGATGCTTCCTCCACTGAATATAGTGGGTTTCTGAGCCTGTCGACTGAGAGACGTTCATTGTGGTGGGATCAGGGTTCAGTGTGGGAGTGAATGTGCGTGAATAAATGTGCCAGTAAATTTTGTGTGTGTGTGTGTGAATGTGTCTGCGTGTCAGTCTGTGCATGAGTCTGTGTGTGAATATCAATGTGTGTGTGTGCAAAATTGTGAATGCGTGAACTTTTGGGGGCCCACCGCCTGTGGTGTTCAGGGTTCTAGCAGTGCTCAGGGACCACTCCTGGCAGGGCTGGGGGAGCATTTAGGGGTACCAGGGACCAAACCTGAGTTGACTGTGTGCAAGGCAAACACCATCCCCGCTGTGCTATTACTCCAACCCTTGAGCGTGAGTGGATTTTTGAGTGTGTGAATGTAAGAATGCGAGTGTGTGGATATGTGTAAGAGTGTGACAGTGTGGCACCAGAGAGATAGCATAGAGGTAGGGTGTTTGCCTTGCATGCAGAAGGACGGTGATTCAAATCCCGGCATCCCATATGGTCCCCCGAGCCTGCCAGGGCCAATTTCTGAGAGTAGAGCCAGGAGTAACCCCGGAGCGGTACTGGGTGTGACCCAAAAAATAAACATACAAACAAACAAACAAACAAAAAAAGAGTGTGACAATGTGAGTTTGAATGTGTGTAAGAGTGTGTGAGTGTGAAAATGTGAATGTGAGAATATGGTGTAAGAGTTTGAGAATGTGGGGCCGGAGAGATAGCATGAAGGTAAGGCGTTTGCCTTTCATGCAAAAGGTCATCGGTTCGAATTCTGGCATCCCATATGGTCCCCTGAGCCTGCCAGGAGCGATTTCTGAGCGTAGAGCCAGGAGTGACCCCTGAGCACTGCCGGTGTGACCCAAAAACCAAAAACCAAAAAAAAAAAAAAAAAAAGAGTTTGAGAATGTAATGTGTGAGTTGAATGTGGGTATGTGAGAGGGAAGGCAGGGATGGAAGAGGGAGAAATCTCGAGCAGGTGAGCTGAGGAGACGGCAGCCTGGCCACTACTTCAGTATCCCCAGCAGATCCGGGGATGCGTGGTGTGGGGTCAGGAAGAGCGACAGTGGTGGCGGGACAGGAGAGAAAGAGCGAAACACGGGACATGGGCATGTGTGTGAATATGTGTGCCGGGAAGGGCCTGCTGTTGCCTGTGTGCAGGAAAAGACATGCCAGTGCACATGTGTTCTTGTGTTTGCTGGTGTCTGGCTGGCTGGCGTGTGAGGTGCCCGTGCAGATCTTGGGGTATGTGATGGCTGTGGTTGGGTTCAAGACGGTATTTTAGTGACCAGGGGCCAGAATCCAATTTTTTTTTTTTTTTTGGTTTTTAGGTCACACCTGGTGGCACTCAGGGGTCACTCCTGTCTCTAAGCTCAGAAATCACTCCTGCCTGGTTTGGGGGACCATATGGGATGCCAAGATTTGAACCATCGTCGTCCTAGATAGGCTGCATACAAGGCAAATGCCCTAACACTGTGCTATGTCTCCTGCCCTAAGAGTTCAATGTTTTTTTTTTTTTTGGGCCACACCCATTTGAAGCTCAGGGGTTACTCCTGGCTATGCGCTCAGAAATCACCCCTGGCTTGAGGGAACCATATGGGACGCCGGGGGATCGAAATGTGGTCCTTTTCTTGGCTAGCGCTTGCAAGGCAGACACCTTACCTCTAGCACCACCTTCCCGGCCCCAAGAGTTCAATGTTTTTTTGTTTTTGGGTCACACATGGCAGCACTCAGGGGTTACTCCTGGCTCTCCGCTCAGAAATCGCTCCTGGCAGGCTCTGGGGACCATATGGGATGCCAGGATTCGAACCAATGACCTCCTGCTGAAAGGCAAACGCCTTACCTCCATGCTATCTCTCCAGCCCCCAGAGTCCAATGTTTTAAAACTCTTGATTTGCAACCAGGATCCTGAGGTTCAATTCCAGCAACCCAAGATCCCCCAGGAACCTTCGGAGGCCCCTGAGCACAGAGGCAGGAGTGATGCCTGAGCACCATTGGGTGCAATATCACCCCCAAAATTAGAGTTGGCTACACCATCTTCTGCTTTCAATTTTCTGTCCCCCTTCAGTGGTAGGGACATTTGCTTTGCACGTAGCCAAAACAGGACGGACCCCAGTTCGAATCCCGGATCCCATATGGTCCCCAAGCCTGCCAGGAGTGACATCTGAGTGCAGAGCCAGGAGTAACCCCTGAGCACTGCCAGGTGTGACCTAAAACCCAAAAAATAAAAAAACAACAAAGTAACAGCCTCTGGGCCCGGAGAGATAGCACAGCGGCCTTTGCCTTGCAAGCAGCCGATCCAGGACCAAAGGTGGTTGGTTCGAATCCCAGTGTCCCATATGGTCCCCCGTGCCTGCCAGGAGCTATTTCTGAGCAGACAGCCAGGAGTAACCCCTGAGCAACGCCGGGTGTGGCCCAAAAAACCAAAAAAAAAAAAAAAAAAACCAAAAAAAAAAAAAAAAAAAAAGTAACAGCTTCCATGTCAACATGGCCTCCTTCACTCACAGCTGCCCTGCTATGAGTGTCCTGCTGGGCCCTCCCATGTAAATATTAGGTTATCAAGGAGGATTCTTAGGGAGGCTCCAGCGTCAGGTGTGTGACTCACAGCAAGGGAAGGCCCTCAGCTTGTGAAAGGTCACCTTGAACTGTGGAACTTGCCAGTGGGAGGTTATGTACATACATTGAACTGGGCAGAGCCCAGCCCTGAACTTTCTGAAAAAAAATTTGGTTCTCAATGGAGTGATGGCTCAGAGGGCTGGGTACAAGCTTTGCATGCAAGAGGCCCAGGTTTAATCCTGGCTCAGTGCTGGGGGCTCAGTCACAGCTGTGTTCTGGGGAACCCAGTTGGTACTGCTGAGAATTAAACCTTTAGCTTTCACTTGCAAAAATGTGCTACGGGACCGGAGAGATAGCATGGAGGTAAGGCATTTGCCTTCCATGCAGGAGGTCATCGGTTCGAATCCCGGCGCCCCATATGGTCCCCCGTGCCTGCCAGGAGCAGTTTCTGAGCCTGGAGCCAGGAATAACCCCTGAGCACTGCCGGGTGTGACCCAAAAACCACACAAAAAAAAAAAATGTGCTACACCTGATTTCTCCAGCCACCTGACTTTTAAATAATTTAGATATTTTTCAGGTCAGAATGACAATATAGCAGGTAAGGCACTTGCTTTGCACAGAGCTGATCCTAGTTTGATTCCCGGCATCCCATATGGTCCCCTGAACACCACCAGGAGGGATCCCTGAGTGCAGACATAACCCCTGAATACTGTTGTGTGTGAACCCCCTCAATTTTTTTTTCGGGGGGGGGGAACCCATAACCAATAGAGCTCAGGGGTTAGCCCTGGATCTGTGCTCAGAAATCACTCCTGACAGGCTTGGGGGGCTTGAAGGGATGCTGGGGAATGAACCCACACCAGCTGCATGCAAGGCAAATGCCCTCCGTGGGGGCTATCACTTTAGCCCCCAACTTCTTTTTTTTGGGGGGGATCACACCCGGCAGCGCTCAGAGGTTACTCCTGGCTCTACGCTCAAAAATCGCCCCTGGCAGGCACAGGGGACCATATGGGGTACCGGGATTCGAACCACCGTCCTTCTGCATGAAAGGCAAGCGCCTTACCTCCATGCTATCTCTCCGGCCCCATTTTCTTTAAACTTTATTTTAGGCATTATGACTTACAGGATAGATAATAATACCAGGGTTTCATGTATAACACTGTCTTCTGACTATCTTCACTCAGCGTGACTCTCTCCACACCCGTTACAAGCAGCAAATGGCATAATTTCATCTGTTCTCTTTTCCTTTTGGGGCCACATCTGGCAGTGCTCAGGGGTTACATCTGACTCTATGTTCAGAAATTTCTCCTGGCAGGCTCAGGGGACTCTATGGGATGCCAGGGATCAAACCCAAGTCTGCCACATGCAAGGCAAACACCCTCCCCACTGTGTTATCACTCTGGATCCAATTTCGCCTATTCTTACCGCCCTTTGAGGTCTTACTGACATTCTGGGCTTGTGTGTGATCGTCTCATAAAAATGGGGGGTGCAGTGGGCTGGGGGCCAAGGAGGCAGCTTCAGGGGCTGGAGTACATACTTTGTCTGTGGTGCCCGAGAGAGGGTCTAGAAAGTTCCTTGGCACTTTGCTTAGTGTCACCTCAAAGCAATAAGCCAGGAATAGCACCAAACCCTCCACACCAAACCAAAACAAAAAAACAACGAATCTGGGAGCCCTGAGTCCTAAGCTGTGTCCAACTCTCTCCCCTGTGGTATCTATCCCTGAAGCTTCTGCATGGGAATGGCAGAAAGTAGACGCCCGTGTGGTGACCAAGGTCGTCCTGGAGGAGGAGGCCTTCTTGACTCAGGGGTCTATGAAGCATTTCTCAGAATCGACTTCATGTCCAAGCCACATCTCGGGAATTTTGACTTATTTAGGAACTGTGTCCAAGAGATAGCATAGCGGTAGGGCATTTGCCTTGCACACAGCAGATCCAGGGTTCGAATTTTGGCTTCCCATACGGTCCCCCGTGCCTGCCAGGAGTGATTTCTGAGAGCATAGTCAGGAGTAACCCCTGAATGCTGCTGGGTGTGACCCAAGAAACAAACAATCAAAAAAAGAACTATGTCCAGATATATCATGGAACTTGGAGTTTCAACATAATGGGAGGGGTAGTGGTGGAGTGAAGGTCATTTGCCTTGCATGTAGTTGACCCAGATTCAATCCCCAGCATCCCATGTGGTCCCCTGAGCCTGCCAGGAGTGATCCCTGAGTGCAGAGCTGGGTTTGGTGTCCCCCAAAACAAACCACATTAATAAATAGAACATCAAATTTTTATTTTATTTTATTATATTTTTGCTGAATCATCCTCTTACTTTGAGGTGGAGTCTTACTTCTCTGGGGGGAGAATCCTAGGTTTAATGTTTCTTTTTGGTGGCAACTATCCCCAATGATGCACAGATGACCTTTCCACACCAGGTAGCAAACTTGGGGCCCTGAGTGTCCCTCTGCCTCTCATTCCTTTCCCCTACACAGAGATTTCCTGGCTCACCTGAGCGGGGATCCCATCGGAACCTCCTTCCTTTCCTGAGACACGATAAAAATTTCACCCCACATTTGGTCCCATCTCTGCCGAGGGCCTCTGTCTAGGGTTGTTCACCACATTTGAAACAAGGGAGCTATGTGGAGGAGGAGTCCAAGCCTGAGCCTGTGCTCATAGTGCTGTGACGAATGATCTGGTTAGTGGACATCACGGCTGGGTACACTGCAGTGTATTGACAGGGCTCGGGACCCACCCAAGAGACTGGAAGTGTAAGAGCATCAGGCATTGTCTGTTGTCTAGAGGGGCCCACAAAGCTCCAAGCAGGCTGTGGAAGAGGCAGGTGTGAGTGCTGGGGAGCTGGAAGCAGGGAAGAAAAACAGCAGAGGGATCCAGGATGGTTGGGTCAGGGGGGATTAGCTAAGATTCTGTTGGGCCAGAGCAATAGATTACACAGCGGGGAGGGTGTTTGTTCTGTATGTGGTTGACCTGGGTTTGATCCCTGGCAACCCAAATGGTCCTTAGAGTACTGCTAGGAGTGATTCCTGAGTGCAGAGCCACCTGAGCACCTCCAGGTGTTGCTCGCAAAACAATAATAACAAAAGGATTTTTTAAAAATGGACTCATTCTGGGCCAGAGAGAGAGCATGGAGGTAGGGTGTTTGCTTTGCATGCAGAAGGACAGAGGTTTGAATCCCAGCATCCCATATGATCCCCCGAGCCTGCCAGGAGCGATTTCTGAGCATAGAGCCAGGAATATCCCCTGAGCACTGCTGGGTATGACCCCCAAACCCAAAAACAAAAACAAAACAAAACAAAACAAAAAAAGAACTCATTCTAGGGCCAAAGCGATAGCACAGCAGTAGGTCATTTGCCTTGTACGAGATTGACCTGGAACAGACCCGGTTCGATCTCTGGCATCCCATATGGTCCCTGAGCCTACCAGGAGTGATTTCTGAGTTCAGAGCCAGGAGTAACCCCTGAGAGCCACCGGGTGTGCCCCCACAAATAGTCTCATTCTATTCCAAGGTCTGGCTCTTGGACGGGGAGTCTGGGCACACAGTGGGGTGGGAGCCCCCCTGGCCCTGCTCTCCAGTCTGGTTCTCCCTCCTCAGTGCCTCTGACTGCCTTTTGGAGGAAGAGGTCTCGTCACCTTCCTCCCACTGTCATTCCACATACCAGCTCCAGGGCCTTCCCAGGAAGACCTCACACCCCGCACATGCCTGCCCACTCAGGGCTTCATACATGTGCTTTTCTGTGTGCACATGTTTGCACACATAGACACCTCTGTGCATGGGAGTTTCAGAGCCACTGTGCTTGCTCAAACACACTCGCACACACTTGCTCAGGTGTGTGTGTGTGTGCACAAATTATTTTTGCTCCTGTTTCTATGCTATGTGTGTGCGATGGGGAGTACTTGCTGGGGTCACCAACAAGGCTGACCCTTTCTTTGCCTCCAGCCCAGCCTCGTTGTCAGGTCCTGTCTGTCACCCCCTGTCTGGAAGTCTCCTGGAGTCTCTTGGGAACTGATGGGACAGGACCTGAAGGCAGGTCCCGGGACCTCAACTCTGCAACCTCTCTGGGTAATTCTTTCTGCTTGTCATAAACTCACTGGTGATGCAGGTATGATTCCCCTGTGTGTTGTCACTTCTGGGTTGGAACTTGGTCAATAAATTCTCTCTCTCTCTCTCTCTCTCTCTCTCTCTCTCTCTCTCTCTCTCTCTCTCTCTCTCTCTCTCTCATCTTTGGGCCACACTCATCAGTACTCAGGGCTTAGTCCTGATTCTGCACTTAGGAATCACTCCTACAGTGCTCAAGAGACCAAGAGACCATATGGGATGCCAGGGATGGGGCTTGAGTCGATTGTGTGTAAGGTAGACACCCTAACCACTGTACTATCTCTTTGGTCCCTAAATTCTCTTAAACCAACACCATAGAAACATGTCCTGAGCTGTTCTCCCTGCTTGGAGAAATCTCCATTCTCACATTCCCAGGGGAGCAGGGAACCCAGCTTGAAGCCACCCTCGAGAACCCCTGGAAGTGCCTTGTCTCAGTTTGTACCTGAGCTCTTCGGGGTCCCTTTAAATTTGCCTGTGGGTCCCCAGGAGCTCCAAGGAGATAGGATGGTCTCAGACTCTCCATTGAGAGCCCAGAGATATTGGGGGGTGGTCCCACAAAGATCAGAGGCCTGGAGGATGTGCCTTAACCAGAAGGACCCCAGATTCCAGAACCTTCCATGCACCTGCGTTTGGTCAAGTTACCTCCTAGAAGGACATTCCAGGCTAAATTCCCTCATTGTCCCAACTCACTGTGGCCTGGTCCCCTCACTAGTCATCAATAATAAGAACCCCCAAGTCTCTTCTGGGTCCCTCCTCTCAAGCACAGACAGGTCCAGGGAGGGTAGACTGAACCCAAGGAAGCTGAGATCCATCTACCCTCTGTCGCCTCCTCCCCGGGACTCAGTTTCCCTCTCTGTAATCTGGGACTTTGGGGAGTGCTTCTGTGATAGAGATTTGGGGCGGCAAGGCGAGATGGCCTCTCTCCCCCCTCTACACCTCTCCCTGTCCCCCAGGGTCACCCCGAAGCCGCCCCCTCCCCAGACTTCTGCAGCTGCGGGCCTGCCAGACAATTGGGTGTTTTAGAGAAATACATTTTTGGGCTAATTTGCGATGCATAAGTGTTTCTCTTCGCCTTTAAAGGCTGGGAACAAAGGCGCCTTTCTACGAGGCCCGGAGGGCTGCTGGGAGGACCCCGCAGCTGGACGGGCCCTCGACCCTCCCCCCTCGTCCCTGCCAGCGCCCAACCTGCCGCCCACTGCCCCCCAGGAGTGCGGCCAGGACTTTCCCAGCCTCCCCCCGCCGCCCGTGCCCCGCAGCCTCCAAGGCCCCTCTGCCCTGCCCTGCCCCAGCCCCACCTCCCACCAGCTGCTCCGGGCAAGAGGGAAAGGGTGCGTGGGTGGGAGGGTTGGGGGGGCTCTGAAGTGGGGGCTGTGCCAGGACTCCGACAGGCAGCGTGGAGCCCCTGGTGACAGGGCGGGAAGGGGCACGCACAGTCCTGTCACCCGGCAAATTGCCACCAGCCGGTTGGCCTGGGAGGGGAGGCACAGTGGTCACCGTGTTCCTTCATCTCTCCGTTTATCCGACCACCCGCCCATCCACCCCTCATCCATCCATTTCCCATCCACCTGCCCATCTACCTGTCCACTCATCTGTCCATCCATTCATCCACCCACTCATCTGTCCTTTAGTCTGTCTGTGCTTACATCCACCCATCTCTCTGTCCCTCCATCTGTTCATTCATTCATCCACCTATCCATTCAACTCACTCATCCCTCCTCTCTCCCTCCAATCATCCATATCATTCATTTACCATCCATCCACTCACCCATCCATCATCCATCCACCCATCCACCATCCACCCATTCATCTACTCATCCACTCACCCATCCCTCCATTCAACCCATCCACCCACCCACCTATCCATCCAACCCATCTAACCACCCATCCATCTACCCATCCATTAATCTATCTATCCATCCATCATCCACCCATCCATCCACCCATTTACCCATCCATCCATCCATCCATCCATCCATCCATCCATCCATCAAACCTATCCATTCATCCTTCCATCCATCCATCCATCCATCCATCCATCCATCCATCCATCCATCTACCATCCACCCACTCAACCATCCATTCATCCATCCATCCACTCACACTCACCCACCCACCCAGCACGGCTGCCTTCATTCGTTCCTTTGTTTGTTCTCTGAGTCCTCCTCACCCAGGCTTCCTCTGGGAGGGAGGAGTCAATGGAAGATCAAGGGTTGACAGGAAATCCCCAAATTCAGGTTCTCTAAGGAGGGGCTGGACTGAGCACAGGTGCAGAAATGATATAACTGGGTGGGGATGGGGGTGGGCTGGCCCCAACCCATAGCTCATTCCTGAACTCGGGCTCACCCCTGCATGGGATCATTCTTCCTGCTCAGCTCTTCTGACTCAACAAAGTCACTTTCAGGGTGTCCTCTCCCACCCCTGTACCCCCTCCATCAGGTCTGTCTTTTTTTTTTTTTTAAATAGCCACATCTGGCGAAACCCATGGTTTTCTCTTGGCTCTGTACTCAGGAATTACTCCTGCTGGTGCTCAGGGGACCCCAAGAGACACCAAAGATGAAACCCGGGTGGGCCACATGCAAAGCAAATGCCCTCTCCTCTGTCGGAGCACTCTGGTCCTGTGTGTGTATGTGTGTGTGTGTGTGTGTGTGTGTGTGTGTGTGTGTGATCCATCGCACACTCCCTGTACACAGAGCTGGTAACTACCCCCCTCGTAGTTGTACCCCAGACTCTGGAAGTCAGGTGAGGACGGGGGATCCACCAGGGTGCTGGGCATCTGCACCCCATTGATTGGCCAATATTGGGGCATAAGGGTGCTCACCCTTATGGCGTCAGAAGATGAGGCTGCCCCTCCACTGTTTAGGGGAAACTGAGGCACAGAGGGGTCTGTGCTCTGGTGAAAAGGTATCAGAATTAGAGCCCTATGGTTGCATGTGTCTCCCCCAAAGACCACAGGGGTGGGAGGGGACGGACAGACCCACACTCCATGTCTCCCCCTGCCCGCCAACTGCCCTGTTCCTCCGGGCTCTGACCCTGAACCCATATGTGCCAATGAACCTTGCCAGAGGCTGGGGTGATGCTGCAGAGCCCTCTCCCCGAGAGCTGAGACAGTTGGGCTGGGACTACTTCCTTCCAGCTACTCCACAGCCGAATGTGGGGGAGCTTCAGAGCCACTTTCTATAGCCCCACGTGACCACCCAAGGGCCAGTAGAGCTGAAGGTGTAGTGGACAAGGGTTACCTGGCCCGCCCATGCATGCTTGTTCACCCTTTTGTGTGTTCGTCTTGAGGGGTGCACATGGTTGGCAGGGCCTCACCCTCTGTATCTCTGGGGGCTCCTGGGGCAGGGGGAGATGGGAGCAATGGGTGCCGCCCCCACATGAGCGGAAGTGGTTATGGCCCCCATCTGGAGCAGGGCAAGCAGGAAGCCCCGGGGGCTAAGCACCCCCCATCATAACGGGCAGCTCTGGGCCTGTCAGAACAGAATTGGGCCCGCTGAGGCCCTACCTGCTCGGGCACACATGGTCTTCTGGCTGCATGTGGACAGGGCTGAGGTCCAGGGAACTGAAGTCTGAGTAGTGGGGTGGCCCCTGCATGGAGGTGAAGACCGAAGAGGAAGAGGTTCTGCCCACTTGGGGTTCAGGGGTAAGAGAAGTTGAGGAGATGGGGGGGGGAGTCTCGCTGCAAGGACTCCAGAGTGGTTGGGGGAGTGGTTGGGGGCCTGGATGTCACCTGGTTCAAGGCCAGTTTCTCCCAGGGGGACATGAAGCATGGGGAAAGTTAAGGTCACAGCAGCTCAGATTGGTTCCATGGGGCAGCAGACGAGCCTTAAAGGGCCTGTGGGCCTTAATGGTCCAAGAGAGGATGGACAGACAAACAGCTCAGGCCCCCAGTGCCAGGGTAGGAGCACCGGTTTGTGTACAAGACAGAGGGGCAGGGGAGGAGAGCATTTTGATCAGGGGCCAGGGAGACAGCACAGAGGGAAGGGCACTTGCCTTACATATGGTCAATCTGGGTTCAATCCTCAGCATCCCATAGGGTCCCCTGTACCTCCAGGAGTGACCGCTGAGCACCACTGGGTGTGGCTCTAAAACAAAAAATCAAAACAACAGGGGCCGGAGAAATAGCATGGAGGTAAGGCGTTTGCCTTTCATGCAGAAGGAGGGTGGTTCGAATCCCAGCATCCCATATAGTCCCCTCTGCCTGCCAGGGGCGATTTCTGAGCATAGAGCCAGGAGTGACCCCTGAGCACGGCTGGGTGTGACCCAGAAACCAAAAAAAAAAAAAAAAAAAAAATCAAAACAACAGCAACAAAGACCTGGCAGAGGAAGCATTTATATTGGGCTTTGAGGGATGAAGAGTTCAAAAGGCCAGACACAGGCCAGAGAGATAGCATGGAGGTAGGGCATTTGCCTTAGACGCAGGATGGTGGTTGGAATCCCGGCATCTCATATGGCCGCCCCGCCGAGCTTGCCGGGAGCGATTTCTGAGTGTAGAGCCAGGAGTAACCCCTGAGCGCTGCCAGGTATGACCCCAAAACAACAACAACAACAACAACAAAAAAACCCCAAAAAACAAAAGGTCAGACAGGGAATGAAGTGGCTCCACTGATTTCCAAGGATTCTGGAGGATTGAGTTGCTTTTGCTTTTGCTGCTTTAGGGACACTGATCTGTCCTTTATCACCCCCTGACCTCTCAGATGGGGTCAGTGGGTTTTGGGATGCATTTCTGCTCTGAGACTGGACAAAGGATTCAGGGTTTGGCATGGCCAAGACCCCAGATCATTTGACCTCTGCTGTTCATCAAAGAGTGTTTGCTGAGCGCCAGGGAGGAGGCAGATCAGTGTTTGGGGAGCACAAGATCTGCCAAGCAAGGCCGGTCTCTCTCTGGGGGCTTCTGAGCACAGCTGGAGAGATGGATGCCAAGAATGGGTGGAGGGGTCTGGGCAAACAGGAGGTGCCGATTCTGGGACTAGTTGAGGGGCCCCAAGAGCCCTAAGAAGGACTGGGAAGGAGCTCAGAGTACCCAGATTCTTTCAGTATTGTGGGGTGCAGTGGGTTCTGCTCTGTGAGTGACCATAACTGCTTCACACCAGGTCTGCTGTGGAGGGGCAACCCTGAGACTCCAGCCCCGACTCCCTTTCTCTCTTGTGTGCCAACCCCAACCCCAGTTTTAAGCTTCTCAGGGGACATGAACAGACTTAGAAAAGTCCAGAAAACACATGACCACTGGCTCTCACGTGATCTGGCACATTCTACTCTGCTCTGAAAGCTCAGAAAATTACTGTCTCACTTTGCAGGCCACCCCTGGGAATTGGGGGTACTGTCAGTCCCCCCAGAGTATGTGGAGGGGTGTTTGAGAGGAAATAGGACCCTCTCACAATGGTCTGAAGATTCAGACCCTCCCAATGGGGTTCTCCAGAGTGAGAAGCCCTCAATTGGGACCCTAAACCCTGACCCATTAAAAGGGCCCCTTTCCACTTCTGTGCTGCTGTCACCCTTTAAACCCAGTTACTTAGAAAACTCCTATTTGTAGGGCTGGAGCTATAGCACAGCAGGGAAAGTGTTTGCCTTGCACACAGCTGACCTGAGTTTGATCCCCAGCATCCCATATGGTTCCCTGAGCCTTCCAGGAGTAATTCCTGAGCACAGCTGGGAGCTTTACCTAAGCACTGCTGGATGTGACCCCAAAACCAAAATAAAAACAAACAAGAAAAGAATAAAAGAAAACTCCAGAGCCCCAAGCAATAGTACAGTGGGGAGGACGTTTGCCTTGCATGTGGAGACCTGGGTTCAATCCCCAGCATCCCATATAATCCCCTGAACTTGCAAGGAGTAATTCCTGAGCACAGAGCCAGGAGTAACCTCTGAGCATTGCTGGGTGTGACCCTAAAAGCAAAATAAAAAGAAAGAAAACTATTCAGGGGCCGGAGTGAGATAGCACAGCTGTAGGGCATTTGCCTTGCATGCAGCCAACCCAGGACTGACCTGGGTTTGATCCCCGGTGTCCCATATGGTCTCCCAAGCCTGCCAGGAGTGATTTCTGAGTGAAGAGCCAGGACTAACCCCTGAGCACCACTGAGTGTGCCCTCAAAACAAACAAATAAAAAACTCCTATTAGCCCGCTAAGCCTAAGCTCTGAAACCCAGCTTCCAGGAGGCAGGAATTTAGAGCACATCTGGGGGATTTCGGGGTCTCTAAGGACTGGAGCACGCCCAGGAGGGGTGCTGACTCCATCTCTGAACCTATGGTCCCCCAAGAATTTCGGGGTCATTATCGCCCCCCTTCCCTATGGTGAATTTGTCTCTCTGAGCTAGGGTACCCTTCAACCAGGGGGTCCATCCCCTCCCAAAACCCAAGCATGGGGGCTGGGTCGGACCTTCACTCGATTCTGCCACCAAGCCTGGGGTGCCACCAACCCACTATGCCCCCTCCTCCCATGTGACCCGGATGGCCCCAAACACTGTCTCAAAGCCCAGACACCATCCTGCCCCCACAGCCTCCCCAGAGCCCCTCGTCCTGGCCATCAATGGGCCACTGTTCCCCAGGGAGGGGGGGTGGGTGAGCCGTCTCATCCGCCGGCCCCTCTCACAGGCCCCCATCAAGGCCGGGTCTGAAGTCTGGAGGTCCTGGCGCTGCCCGGAAGGCTTCAGAATTGCCCTTGAACCTCAATGGCTTGTTGGTGGTGGGGTAACAGGATACTCAGACGCTCAGACTTGGTGCAGGGGGCCCCTTCTTGGTTCTGCTGCAGGGCATGGGGTGGCTGATTATACCCCTCCATGGCCCTGGCCCTTGGCCACTTCTGCTGGACCGGACAAAGGGGAGGCTGAACCCCACATTGCTTGAACAGGCCCTATTTGTAGCAGTGTCCACACTCACTGCAGCCCCCGGCCCCACCCCCGACATCATGCCAGGCACAAATCGGGGCTTCACGGGGCAACAGTGGGGCTGGTATTTGGGGATGCAAGGGGGTGGCTGAAGCCAGAAACAGACTGATCTGGGGTGTCAGAGGGGCGTTTGCAGCCTTAGGAACTACGGGAGGGGACAGGCCAGGAAAGGAGAGGTCCCTGCTGCTGAGAGTCGAACACTTGGGGACCCCTCTGGGCACCAGCTGTGTGGTGTGGGGTCCCCTGAGTGGAGCCTCCCTGCTGGGGGAATCTCCTGCAAAATTAGGGCCAACCAGAGCTCTGATAGGGCCGTGCCAGCCTCTTGGGGACACCTGGGTGACTCCCCAGAAGGAAGCGGAGCAGGGAGGTGTCGCCCAGGCCCTGTGGAACTTTCCTCTCTGGAGCAGAGGTGACAGGGGTAACGGGGTGACACTCGCCTGACCAGATGGCCCGTCCTGCCCCCAGCAACCCCATTTGGCTGCAGGTGACCTGGGGGGCAGCCAGGCAGGGTGCGCAGAGGGGCCGGCCTGGGGCGCTGGCCACCCCGTCTCTTTCCACTTCATTTCCTCGGCCCTCTTCCAAGCGCTGTGGCCCAATCCCCAGGGTGGGGAGGAGGCCGGAAGGCGCCAGGGTCGGGGTGCCGCCCCCCATGTGACCCAGATGACGCCAGTGCCTCGTGGAAGGGCCTCGAGGCTTCCGCCCTGCCTGGCATGTGTGATGTGGATGGAGCTGGGCACCGGGCCTATGAGGGGTGGGGGGACTTCCGGTGCCCCAGGCACACCCCCTGACCCAGACTTTTTGACTGAGTGGTCAGAGGCCTGGTCCATGCTGAAACACTCCCCAATATTCCCTCCACCCTGGGGGTACAGGCCCTGGAGACTCTCGGCTGCTTGTAGGGTTTCTCCCTATCTTGGGGCTCTGTCCCTGCTTCTGTTGGTTCCATCTTCCTGCTGGCCCAAAACCATGATGGGGGGCCTTCCCTGGTCTGAGCAAACCCTTCCCCCCATTTCCAGGAAGCAGGGAGCCCCCTCCACCCTCCTTTCTCTCTGCCTCTCTCTCTCTCTGTCTCTCTCTCTTCAGTGGGCAAGTGGGGGCAGGGCATGGCTTCACCCCAAGGAAATCTGGGGATCCCATCCCTGTACCCCTCCCAGGCCTGTCCACTGAGGTCTCCCTACATGGTCTCTGACCCCCCCTCATCTGAGTCAAGGTCTAACTGACTTGTGGGGACCTGGAGGCGATGCCCTTTCCTGGCTGGGCCCCCCTGATCCACCCTAAAAACAGCTGCTACTTTACTTCCGACCCACCTCTGCCCTGCAGTGCATGTGTGTGGTTTTATAGATGGGGAAACCAAGGTACAGGACCACCAGCTGAGGGAGGGGGCAGCCTAGGAAGCAGCTATATTATTTAAACAGGCCAACAGGTTCCCTCCCGAAGCCCGAACCCACTTGTGAGAACCCCACTAGTGAGGCAGCCCTGCTGCCATCAGGGTCAGGGATATGGGATGATCTGGGGAGCAGTGGGGGGAGCAGCTAACCTATGTCCCCCACACAGCCAGGTCAAGATTCAGACCATACTCCCTGAACCCCTAACCTAGTTCCTCTGGCTCTTACCCTTCATCCCTAACTCACTCTCCCTTCCAAAACATTTCCCCAGACCTTCCTCCTCTCCACCAAGCTCTTTGTGTGTGTCTCTCTCCCTTGCAGTGGGATTCCTGACCATGCGGCCCAGTGCACCCCTTTCTGTTGTTCTTGGCTTTTTACCGAGCAGGGGCTGGTCGGTGGCCTTTCCCAGGTCCCTGAGGAGAAAACGAGCCCTCAGAGGCCAGAATCAGTAAGTACAGCCTGTCTGTTCGTCTAGCCCCACAGGCCAGACCCTGCAGCGGCCCAGTGCAGGTCTGAGCTCGGCTGTGAGTGAGGTAGGGCTGGCTTGAAGAAGGAGGAAGGAAGGAGCTATAGAGATGTTTTTGTTTTGAGGCCACTCTTGGCAGTGCTTAGGGTTTGCTCCTGGCTCTGTGCTCAGGGATTTTGATTGGTGACGGGGCTCAGGGTTTCCCATATGGTGCCATGATGGAACCAGGGTCAGCCTCAAGTGAAGCAAACACCTTGACTTACTCCTGCTTTGTGTTTTCTCTCTCGGCCCCAATTTCTTCTTCCGGCACAAAACCACCTCTTACCCCCAAAGAATCAGCCCAGTGTAGAGGGAGGAATCTGGGCCAGCACATCAACAGAGGGGACGGCTGTGGCCAGCAGGTAGGGACAGGACAGCCTCCCTGTCAGCGAGAGGCAATGTATGTGGTCATTAAGCATCATGGAGGCAGGGCCGGGATTCATGGCCCCATGCCTGGTGACCAGGTGTGGCCTCTTGGGGCTGTTGGAAGTGAGGGAGTTTTCGGGGACACTTTCTAGCAGGCTAGGCCATGTAGAGGCCTGGAGGCCCAGGCCCCAGGGGGCCAGGTCTGAGATGGAAGCGGGTCACCGAATTCTTGTGATCTAGAAAGGCCCTACAGGCTGGTGTGCAGGGCCCGGAGCCAGCCGAGCGCCTGTCGGACCGGGCCAGCCAGTGGAACCAGGCTCCGGGCCCGGCTGCTGGGATTGGGCCAAGCGGCCATGTTGGGCCTTTGGTGCTGTGGGCGGCCCAGCAGGCCAGGGGACAGGAAGGGGCCGGTTCTGCGCCCCCAAAGGCCCGGGTGTGCCCTCCCACCTCCTCCTGTGGCCTCGGGGCTCCCTGGTCCCCCGCGCCCATGGGGTTAAATCTCTCCCCGGCTCTCTGGGCTCCTAGTTGTTTTGCAGGGCGCCAGAGAATGGCTCTCTTGTTACCAACATGGCTTCTGGGCATTGGGTAATGCGCTCCCCTTCTCCTGCCCCAGCCACAAAGGGCCCTTTTGTTCCTCTCCCTGCCCCTCTCCCCAGCCATCCTGGCCCCCCACCAACCCCCACGGCCGCGCCTCCTGCCCTGCACCGCACCCTGGGGCTGCCGGAGTGACCATGGCCGCCCAGGAAGGAGCTTGGGGACCCGGCCTGGCCTGGGCGGCCTCCACGGTGGAGGCAGCCATGGCGCGTTGTTGGGAACAAGTTTTCTGTCTTGCCGGAGATGGGGACGCCCCCTATTCACAGCTCCTACTTTATGGCGCCAGCACTTTCCTTGGCCTGCACGGCAGGAAGGACACCCCATGTCCTTCAGACTTCCCCCCAGTGCACCCCAAACCTCCCCAGAAAGAGCCCAGATTCACACAGCAAAGCATAAAGCCAAACTCTAAAACCCAAGACAGTTCCATTTCCCCCAACACCAAAGTGGGGGTGTCGGGAAGGTGGTCAGGAAGACATCAGATGGAACTTCGCAGGTTTAGCAGGGGTGCCCCAGTTTTCAGAGGGGAGAGCTGGGGCCCAGAAAGAGCATCATAACAGGGACCCCCATGGGACACCCAGGGCATATAAAGGCTCCTCTCTCTCCCGCTGGGCCCCAGGCGTGGGTGGCAGAAGAATTGACCGGGAGAGCGGAAACTTGTGTAGACAGAGCAAAGTAATTTTATTGAAAGCGAGAGCACTGGGAGGACAATACAGCGGGGAAGGCACTTGCCTTGCACACGGCTGACCAGGGTTCAATTTCTGGCATCCCACATGGTCCCCCGAGCCCGCCAGGAGTAATTCCTGAACAGAGAGCCAGGAGTAACCAGTGAAACAAAACAAAAAAAGTACAGTGGAGGGCTGGAGGGATAGCATGGAGGTAGGACTTTTGCCTTGGATGCAGAGGGAGGGTGGTTCGAATACCGGCATCCCATATGGTCCCCCGAGCCTGCCAGGAGCTATTTCTGATCATAGAGGCAGGAGTGACCCCTGAGTGCTGCTAGGTGTGACCCAAAAACCAAACAACAACAAAAAAAAGTACAGTGGAGAAGGCACTTGCCTTGCACATAGCTGACCAGGGTTCAAACCCATGAACCTATGTGGCCTCTGAGCCCCACCGGAGTTCCTGAGCACAGAATCAGAAGTAAATCCCAAAGCATAGCCAGGTCTGGCCCCAAAGCAGCCATCAAAGGGAGAGTATTGGTCAGATGGGTTCAGCAGGGAATTGGGGGATCCTGAAACCCTTCGGTGGGTGGGCTCATCCCGGGGCAGGTAAGCAGGAGTCTGGGGACAGTTCGGGAAACTGAGCTGTGAAGTGGGGTGTGTGGGGACTCTCAGGTAGTACCAGGGATGACAGAGCTGGCAGGCAACTTGCAGGGTCAGTCCAGCCTCTCAGGCCTTGGACATCGGGATATAATTTCAGTATCATTTTAGGGGCTTTTCCTGGTCATTTCTTTCCCTGCTCGCCTGGGCTGCCCAGTGCTGGGCAGAAAGGATGCTCCCTGCTGAAATTGGGGTATGTGGGAATGGGGCCTTGGGTTCCAGGAAGATTTGTATGGCTTTGAGTAAAACCCAGCCTGCCCGTGTTGCAGAGCAAGAAAGCAGTTGGAAACCAGCGAGCAGGAAAACAGAGGGCAGCTAGTTCTTCTGCCAGGGGGCAGGGATAGAGGGCTTCCTGGAAGAAGTGGCCATGAGTGAGCCCTCCAAGAAAAATAAAAGTTTGACAGACTAAGAAGTTGAGTGAGACGGGTGGGAAGGGGGAGCTGGCAGGTGGGGACAGGCTGGAGAGAAGAGAAGTAAGTTGGGGTGTGGTGGATGAACATTTGGGGATTGCAGAATGGGGCAGAAATGAGACAGGAATGTGGAACTTACAGATGGGTAGGCAGCAGGACCTGGGGGACACAGTAATGGCCCCCCCAAGGATCTTGGGTCCCTGTTGGCAGTCAGGTCATCACTGAAGGATTTTATATTATTAACTTTTGTTTTGGGGCCACACCCAGTGGTACTCAAGCTTAGTACTGACTGTGCACTCAGGGATCACTCCTGGCAAGTTCTGAGGGCCATCAGTGGTGTCAGGGATTGAGCCCAGGTTAGCCACCTACAAGGCAAACACCCTTCCTGCTGTGCTATTGCTCTGGCCTCAAGGATTTTATTTCCACTTAAATTTTTTTTTCTTTTAAAAAGCAGCAGGTAGGGCATTTGCCTTGCAGGTGGCCAGCCTGAGTTTGATCCTCAGCATCCCATATGGTCCCCTGAGCACTTCCAAGAGTGACTTCTTTTATTCTTTTCTTTTTGGTTTTTGAGTCACTCCCAGCTCTGCACTCAGAAGTCGCTCCTGGCAGGCTCAGGGGACCATATGGGATGCTGGGATTCCAACCATTATCTGTTCTTGATTGGCTGTGTGCAAGGCAAACAACCTACTGCTGTGCTATCTCTTTGGCCTCCAGGAGTGATTTCTGAGTGTAGAGCCAAGAGTAACTCCTAAGCATGGGTTGGTATGACCCAAACAAAACCATAAGTAAATAAGTAAGTAAGAAAGACAGAAAGAAGAAAGAAAGAAAGAAAGAAAGAAAGAAAGAAAGAAAGAAAGAAAGAAAGAAAGAAAGAAAGAAAGAAAGAAAGAAAGAAAGAAAGAAAGGAAGGAAGGAAGGAAGGAAGGAAGAGAGAAAGGAAGGAAGGAAGGAAGGAAGAGAGAAAGAGAGAAAGGAAGAAAGAAAGAGAGAAAGAGAAAGGAAGAGAGAGAAAAAGGAAGAAAGAAAGAAATGGAAGGAAGGAAACAGGAAGAAAGGAAGGCAGGAAGGAAGGAAGGAAGGAAGAAAGAAAGAAAGAAAGAAAGAAAGAAAGAAAGAAAGAAAGAAAGAAAGAAAGAAAGGAAGGAAGGAAGGAAGGAAGGAAGGAAGGAAGAAAGAAAGAAAGAAAAAGAAAGAAAGAAAGAAAGAAAGAAATGGAAGGAAGGAAACAGAAAAAAAGAGAGAGAGAGAGAGAGAGAAAGAGAGAAAGAGAAAGGAAGAAGGAAGGACGGGCAGATAAGGATCCAGAATTTCTTTGGGGAGGGTTTGGGGGCTACATCTGGTGATGCTTCAGCTACTCCTCGTTCTGTGCTCGAGACACTCCTGGCAGTGCTTCAGGGGCCGGATGTGGTGTTGGGGATTGAGCCAGAGTTGGCTGCATCAAGGCAGGTGTCTTACCCTCTGTGCTCTCCCTCCGGCCCAGGATACAGTGTTCTTGGTGAGCACAGAGTGTGATCGGAATGTTCTAGAGGGGCCGGAGAGATTGCACAGCAGTGGGGCATTTGCCTTGCACGCAGCTGATTCAAACAAATGGTGGTTTGAATCCCGGCATCCCATAGGGTCCCCTGTGCCTGCCAGGAGTGACTTGTGAGTACAGAGCTAGGAGTAACTCCTGAGCACCACTGGGTGTGACCCCAAAACAAAACAAAACAAAACAAAAAAGAATGTTCTAGAAGGACTATGGTGATGTACCGCACTATGGATATACTTAGGTGGGTTTTGGGGTGCTGGGGCAGTGGCTCCAGAGGCAGAGCACCTGCCTGATATGCACCAGGCCCTGGATTCCATTTCCAGCAGTTCCTGTTCCTGAGCAAGAGCACTGAGCCCTGAGCACTCCAGTCTTCCGCCCCGGAGGCCCCGAGCAGGACCATTCATATGATGTGTCCCTGTGTGATGATCCAAAGAAATAAAAGTGAACCTGAAGGCGATGTTAAACTTGGAAAGTGTCATTTTGTGTCATTTGTTGATATGTGCCAAATGTTTGAATCTGTTACTGACATCCCAGTGATGAAGTCAGGGTCTCCCGGGCAGTATGGGGGAAGCTGAGGGGAGTTGGTGCAGAAAGGGGGCCATGGGCAGGGCAGAGGCCATGTGGGAGGATTCTCTGTTCCAGGTGCTGAGACCCCAATATTCCTTGAGGTTTGCCCATCGGCCTCCCCAGTGCCGGGTTCCTGTCTTTGGACAACAGGTCTGGCATGGGGGAATCTTTGTTTTGGACCCCACATCTCTGCCTGGGGGGTCCTCTCTCCCCTTGGGAAACAAGAAGACCCCCATGGCTGCACATTTTGGGGGGCAGTGTGGGGAGCAGAGGAGCAATGCCTCTGTTTATTCTGAAAGACAAGACCCTCAGAAGCTTGGCCTCATCCCCTCTTTAGGAGAAGTACCCCCAGGTCTCCAGGAGTCTAAGTAACACTGAAAATGACCCAAAGCCTCTCCCCCAGCTTCTTCTTCAGAATCTGACAGACCTGCTTCCTGGGAACACCTGGGGCCCCACTGGGCTGTGTGTGGGTCACCTATCTCTCAAGTGCCAAGGGGGCTCAGTGAGACCCAGGAATGAAGGTCTCAGGGCCTGCATGAGAAAGATTCAGGGAGCTGGGGGGTCCTGGGACAAGCACCCCAAGTTCTCTGCACCCCAACTCCTCTCTCCTCCTCCTCCTCCTCCTCCTCCTCCTCCTCCTCCTCCTCCTCCTCCTCCTCCTCAGGCCTGTCAGTCAGCTCGTGTGGAGCAAATACTCTCCCCACTAGACTGCATTCCCTCCCAAAGCCCATTGATTCCTTTTTTTTTTTTTTTTTTGTTTTTGGTTTTTGGGCCACACCCGTTTGACGCTCAGGGGTTACTCCTGGCTATGTGCTCAGAAATCGCCCCTGGCTTGGGGGGACCATATGGGACACTGGGGGATCGAACCGCGGTCTTTCCTTGGCTAGCGCTTGCAAGGCAGACACCTTACCTCTAGCGCCACCTACCCGGCCCCCCATTGATTCCTTTGAACACATTCTAGAACCTTCTCCTCCTCCTGCCCTGCCTGGCGAGCACAGGGCAGAGGAAAAGGATCTGGAGAACCCTGATCAAAGTGCTCCCCATGTCACAAGGTCTCAGCTCACAGTTTCCAACACTGCCCAATGCCCGAGAACCTTCCAGAAACTTCCCCACACAGAGTGAGCAGGAGAGAGAGGGTGTGGGTTCTGGTCCCAGGGGACCCACCTGCCCCTGTGCAGGGTAAGAACCAGGCTCTAACTTTTCCCCAATACATGAGCAACTGGACGGGGGGTGTGGGGACCCAAAGTGGCTCAGGGGGTCCCGGGCTCTCCTCCCACTTTCCTTCCCGAAGAGCTCCCCCCCACCTCCCCTGCTGACTCGAGTTTGGTGGGGGCTTGGCCCCTGCTGTGCCTTGGAGCATCTCCTACCTGGACTGTCTACGTCTACGTCTGCAGGCTCAACTGAAAATCAGCCACCACTCTTGCTGGGAGAACCCCAAGTGTCAGGGCTGATGCACTCCCTCCCTGCATGGAGGAGCAGAGAATCCAAGAACCAGGCTGTGCCCTCTGGGTTGTGCCCCAGTCCTTTCTGTCTCCCTGTCCCCTGATTTGGCACACCCCAGAGACGCCTATGATGGGGTGAGGTCACCTGTAGGGGCTCATGGCCAGGAAAGGGGTAACAGAACCAAGGAAGGGGCCACACTCTGATCTGGTGCCCCCACTGCAGGGGGAGGCCCCAGCAGTTATCAAAGGCCGGCAGGGGAGAAGATGTGTCCTTGGGGCCCTGGCAGGCCTCACCATCCATCAGCCCAGAGCACAAAGGGGTCGTTAACCTCTGACCCCTGTTCCCTTTTAGCCACTTCCTCTGGAAGATGGTCATCCCGCACCCCCAGGCCAAGGGTACAAAGATTCCAGGACAGGCTCCCCCTTCCACAAAGCAGGGGTGCTAGAGTGGGGTGTCACTCTCAGCATGTGGGGAGTCTCAAGTTCTTTATACTGGGGAGCCTGCCTGGGACAGTCTGGAAGTACCCCGTGTGTGTGTGTGTGTGTGTGTGTGTGTGTGTGTGTGTGTGTGTGTGTGTGTGTGTGTGTGTGTGTGTGAGGGAAACAGCCAGGTCAAAGGTGCACCAGTCTGGCTTGAGAGCCCAGAGCCCAGAGCCTGCACCAAACAGCGGTAGTGAAAACCCAGCGACAGGGACAGAGAGTGGTAGGGCATTTTTGCCTTGCAAGCTGCCAACCTAGGACTAACAGTGGTTGGAACCCCAGCATCCCATATTGTCCCCCAGGCTGCCAGGAGCAATTTCTGAGCGCAGAGCCAGGAGTAATCCCTGAGTGACGCTGGGTGTGGCCCAAATACCAATCAATCTATCAATATACTGCTAAATAAAAGAAAGAAAACCCAGCGACAACTTGAAGTTAAGGCCAGGTGGACCCTCAGGAAACCTCAAAAGTGCGTTAAGCAAATCTGAGGCAGAAAGGGACCTCCACTACCCCTGGGATGGAATAATAGCAAAGTGGGGAGAGCGTTTGCCTTGCATACACTAGGTCAATCTGAGTTTGATTCCTAGATCTGTGCTCAGAAATCACTCCTGGCAGGTTCAGGGGACCCTGTGGGATGCTGGCATCCTTTAGGGCAGTGTCTTTCAACCTTTTTGTGCAAAGGCACACTTTCCTTTTATGAAAAAAAGTGAGGCACACCACCATTAGAAAATGTTAAAAAGGGGGTGGGAAAAAAAAAAGAAAATGTTAAAAAGGGGCCGGAGAGATAATATGGAGGAAAGGCATTTGCCTTGCATGCAGAAGGATGGCGGTTGGAATCCCGGCATCCCATATGGTCCCCTGAGCCTGCCAGGAGCGATTTCTGAGCATAGAGCCAGGAGTCACCCCTGAGCTCTGCTGGGTGTGACCCCCCCAAAAAATAAAAAGAAACTATTAAAAAAATTTAACTCTGCTATATTGACTATATATAAAGTAATTCTCTTTAATAGGAATCAAATAAACACAAAGAAATTATTTTATAATTATTTTATTATGAAACAAATCATTAGAATCTAATGACTGTTCTATTTGTGAGCCAAAGCCGCATGTTACAGATGAAATTGGAATTTTTCCCATGGCACACCAGACAAAACTCATGGCACAGTGGTTGAAAAACGCTGCTTTAGGGACTTCCGAGCCTGCCAGGAGTAATTTCTGAGCACAGAGCCAGGAGTATCCCCTGAGTGCCTCCAGGTGTGGCCCAAAAACCAAAAAGAAAAGAAAGGGACCCCAAATCTCTCAAAGGCAGGCACAGCCCTGCGTGTCAGTAACCACTCGCAAAGCTGTCTCCCTTTGTTTCTACCTTAGCCACCAGCTGCTCTTTCTAGTAGTTTCTTCTGATTTTTTTGTTTTGTTTTGTTTTGTTTATGGCTCTGCACTCAGAAGTTGCTCCTGGCAGGCTTTGGGACCATATAGGATGCCAGGAATCAAACCACCCTCCATCCTGGGTTGTCCGTGTGCAAGGCAACGCCCTACCACTGTACTATCTCTCCAGCCCCTAGTAGTTTCTTCTGTAGGCTGAAGAAATCCACCTCTTTCCTTGGGGCCCCAGAGGATGTGGAGTGCACAGACTACCCTCCCCAGTGCTTGTACCCCCCTCCCAGGATTGGACTAGAGCAAGCACGTGAGCAGAGCCAGGAGTTGTAAGAATTGGAAAAGGAGGAAGGAACAGCAGCCTCAGCTGCCCAGACGTAATGGGCTACAGAGAAAGTTTCAGGTAATCTTCAGGTAGATGGAGACAGCTGGAGACCAGTTCGAAGAAATGGGTGTAGAAAACATTACAGGGGCCCGGAGAGATAGCACAGCGGCATTTGCCTTGCAAGCAGCCCATCCAGGACCAAAGGTGGTTGGTTCGAATCCCGGTGTCCCATATGGTCCCCCGTGCCTGCCAGGAGCTATTTCTGAGCAGACAGCCAGGAGTAACCCCTGAGCACCGCCGGGTGTGGCCCAAAAAGAACCCCCCCACAAAAAAAAGAAAAGAAAAAAGAAAACATTACAGCTTCATCCAGGAATGAATCAGAATGGCAAGGAGGGAACCATCCTTGAAAATGGGTTGAGTGAGAGGGCCGAAGAGATAGCACAGTAGTAGGGCATTTGCCTTGCACGCCACCGGAATAGGATGGTGGTTCGATTCCCTGTATCCCATATAGTTCTCTGAGCCTGCCAGGAGCAATTTCTGAGCACAGAGCCAGGAATAACCCCTGAGCGCCTCTGGGTGTGATCCAAAAACAAAAACAAAAGAAAAGTGAAAGAGGCCACAAAGACTCCATCTTACATGGTTTCATTTATAGAAATTTACAGAAATATTGGGTGCCATGAAAATGTGTATGTGACAGAGAGAGAGAGAGAGAGAGAGAGAGAGAGAGAGAGAGAGATGATCATATAAACTTGCAATATCCTGAAAGTCCCTGGTTTTAAAGAATGCTTTTCACTCTGTGAAAATTAACCTCTATAAAAATAAATTGCATTGTATAGGTATAAAAGTGAGTGAAGTGTAAATTTTGTGTGTGTGTGTGTGTGTGTGTGTGTGTGTGTGTGTGTGTGTGTGAGGGGGCCATACCCAGTGATGCTCAGGAATTCCTCCCGACTCTGCACTTAGGAATCACTTCTGGCAGTGCTTGAGAAACCCTTTAGGAGCTGGGAATCGAACCCAGGTTGGACAATACCTCAATCTGGAAAGTTCCATGCTGAGGGGCTCACCAAGGTCACCTCAGAGCACAGGAGAAGGTGGGGTTTTTTTTTTGTTTGTTTGTTTTGTTTTTGGGTTGCACCTGGCAACGCTCAGGGGTTGCTCCTGGCTGTGTGCTCAGAAATCACTCCTGGCAGGCTCGGGGGAACATATAGGATGCTGGGATTCAAACCAATGTCCTTTTGCATGCAAGGCAAATGCCCTACCTCCAAGATATCTCTCTGGACCCCACAAGAGAGATTTATTAGAAATGGAGATGGAGGGCCAGAGAGATAGCATGGAGGTAAGGCGTTTGCCTTGCATGCATAAGGATGGTGGTTCGAATCCCGGCATCCCATATGGTCCCCTGTGCCTGCCAGGGGCGATTTTTGAGCATAGAGCCAGGAGTAACCCCTGAGCGCTGCCGGGTGTGACCAAAAAAAAAAAAAAAAAGAAAAAAAAGAAATGGAGATGGGGCCAGTGGCTGGAGGTTTGGGGCAGGATAGGATGTCACAGCATGTTCTCTGTGCAGTGGAAGGACCCTGCACAATCCAACGGCACCACAGGTTACACAGACCCACACAGGACCCGGAACTGCTGTACACATGTGTGAACACAAAAACACACACACAAAAAAACCACATACATGTGAGGGTGCATTTTTGCTACTTTATTTTTCAGTTTTCTGTAAGCCTAGGATGATAAGAGATGAAAAGCTAATAGCATGGCTAGGAGACCATTGAGTCAGGTCCCTTGAGACCCACTGGGCAGGTAGGAGAAAGGTCAGGGTGACCCTGGCCCTGAGCAGGTGGAGGAGGGGACATGCTGGTCCCTGGTGACATCAACACTCAGGAGTGTCCCATGAAGAAGTGGCCAGAGGTCCATGTTGCTGTCTCTGGATCCAACTCATTCCTGAGCATGACCCCCAACCTGGATGTGGGAGGTTGCCAAGGGCATACTAAAAGCAAAAGTGGGAGCCACCCCCAAAGCAGAAAGGATGCTGGCCATGGCAGTAGTGAGATGGTCAGCCTGTGGGGGCCACTCAGACCCACAGGCAGGATGGGGGAACAAATGGATGACACACACACCCAGAGCCAGAGCTGACACAGTTGGCCATGTGGGGGAATCCCGATTTTGCTCAGCATCCCACATCACCTTCCTCACTCGGGAGAGGCCAGTCCCGTGTTCCTTGTCTGAATCATGGCTTATCTCGGGGTGACCTGCATCCTCAGGGAGTTTAAGAGCCCTGAGCCAGGGAGGAAAAGAATGAAGGAGAGAAAGAGTGAGAGAGAGTCAAAGGCAGGGGAGCTGGGAGAAAGAGAGAGAGAGAGAGACAGAGACAGAGATAGACAGACAGACAGAGAGAGACAGAGAGAGAGACAGAGAGAGAGAAAAGACAGCCAAAGCGAGAGTACACGCCAAGCCTGGGGAACAATTGGGCAGTGTCCCTCACCCCCGTCACCCTCCCGGCCCCCACAGGCTTTCATCATGGATCTCACCCCAGGCCAAAGCAGGAGGGGGGAGGTCAGGGGTCAGCCCATTACATGCTGAGCAAAGCCAGGAATAGAAGCTGCGGGGGGGAGGGGCACTCAGCCTTGCATACCACCTCTGGCCAGAGGCAGCCAGCGGGGGGAGGTAGCAGAGAGGGGAAAGTGGGTGCCTGGCACCCCAAGGATGAGGGGGTCCTGGCTTGGCCAAGCCAGAATGGGCTATGCAAACCCCTCCTCTGTCTCCACCCCAGAATCCAGTTCTGGGGCATTCCACAGATCACTTCCTTTGCCCCTCCAATCCACTTCCTTCAGCCTCCCAGGATGTCCCCACTTTCACTGGGCCTCTTGAGGTGCCCCCATTTGCAGGCAAACCACAGTCCCTGCCCAACAGACCTACATGCTCCCTCCTCCAGGGTCTCCCTGGTTCTGAATTCTCCAACTCCCAGCTTCATTTACTCATTCATTCATGACCACTGAGCATTCCTCCTTGCCAGGCACTATGCCCAGTGGGTTCACATAGCTGTGACCCTCCCAAGGTGTGTTCTGCTCTTGGGGAGTTCCCTGTCTACTGAGGAGAAAGACAAGAAATAGGCCGATGAGCAAATTGTCCCCAACTTTGCCATTTGTGGGAGCCAGGGTGATGTGGTTCCTTCTTTGGGGTGCTCACAGAGGGCTCTTTAAGATGACAACAGGAATGTAACAGTCATAAAAAGGGGGGCTTTTGTGCAGAGTCCCTGGGAGAAGAATGCTCCAGGCACAGAGCAAGGCAGGAGTAGAAACCCACTATGGGAATATTCCAGAATGTTCCAGAAACAGCAAGAGGCCAGAGGCCCTGGGACAGGATGTGTGTGTGTGTGTGTGTGTGTGTGTGTGTGTGTGTGTGTGTGTGTGTGAGATTGGGGGGGGGACAGTCTCTAGGCTATCAGGTGGTCAGGTGGTAGAGTGGGTGAGGGTGGCAGAGTGAGGTGAGGGGGAAATAGCTCCAAGAATAGAGTGAGAATTGGCACAGCCTGGTTCTGAGCACTGAGTGAGGAGTAGGCCTGGAGGGCCACTAACAGACCAAGTCTAAACCCAACACCCTGCGATGTCCACATTTGACCCATGGAGACCCAGGCTGAGAGACTCAGGACCACACAATTGCAACTCACTGAAGCCCCCTATAGCCATGGTCTTTGCAACCCAAAAACCCACAGTCCTGCCCTTCTCCGGCTCCCTTCCACATGGGGCCTGCTGTATACCCTGAAGGAGGCGGCATTAGAATTCTGATCCATTGACCCTTCCTACCTACTTCCATTGACCTACCTACTGGGCCCCAGAGCACGGGGTCCGAGTGGACTTGGTCCAATCCATCTGGATGGGAACTCAACTTTAACGCTAAGGGGCTATAGACACCCCTAGTTCCAGAGTTTCCAAGTCCTCGTCTGGGTTGTGCTGGGAGTGACCAAGCCTGTCAGGGCTCTGTTAACCTCCCAGGTCTGATGGCAGCCTGACTCCTTCTCACTCTGGCCGTTCCTTCCAGAACAGCCAACCAGTTCATACCTGCCAGTTCACACCTGCCTGCCCACACCTGTGCCCCCAGTGCTCTCTAGTCCTGCTCAAAAGTGGTCTCCACCACCATGGAGAAGGAGCCCCACTCCCCTCACCCCTCCTCACACTCTGCCCCTTTCTCAGAATTCCAGTGCCTGCCAGTGGCTCCTTGAAGTCTCTTTGTCTCCTGCATTTCTTACTCTGTGATCTCCACCACAATGGCATGGGGGTGCTGCTTTCTTTCTGCCTTGCATCAATAGAGGCTCTGCACAGACCACGCAGTGAATGAAGAATGTGAGAACGAGTCATCCCAACCCATGGTGACGAGGTGATGAGCGGCAATTGCTTGGCCCAGACTCAGGGTCCTGGAAACATTAGCTGCTCCAGTTACTGTGTTAGATTTAAAAAATCTCTGTTTTGAATCTCTGCTGACTGTAAACCAAATTCTACCTCCACCCCCACCCCTGCTTGACCTTTCTGGGATCCTGTGATGCGGGCAGTGAGTCAGAGAGGAGTCAGGCTTTGTGGTGGGCCCCCGCAGCACTGAGGGGTGGGCATGCCAGGCACAGGAGGGCCCGCACATGACCAGAGCGCTGCAGCGCCCACGGGCAACTGCGGCCAGTCTTGGGAAAGTGGGGGACAAGGCATTTCTTGCCGTCGCCACTGGGTGGCAGCATGCCCCGGGCATCTGGACCGCAGCTGGTTCTGGATCGACTCAAGCGTGTTCCAAGCTGGACTAGGGAAGGGTGAGATTTACCTGGGGTCACGCTGGGTTTCAGCAGCGAGGCCGGCCAGTGAGGGGCATCATGGGACTACCAAGGATCACCAAGAGCCCTGTGTTCCGGGAAAGAACATGATGGCCTTGTCCCACCCTCTTACCTGCCTCCCCACCACCATGATGATCCCAGACCTTGCACCTACCTCATCATCTGTACCACCTGCGCCCTAGGTCATCCCACCCTTCCCTTCTCCCTGCCTGGGCTCCCCACCCCCACCCCCGGACCCAATTAGCCATCCATGGAAATGGTACTTCCTCCAAGAAGCCTTCCTGAGCCTCTGACCACAAAAAGACACCCCCCCCACACACACCGCTCCTCTTGCATTTGAGAGGCTCTGGGGCAGGAAATGGGGGGTGATCTAAGGGGGCAGACACCCCACTCTGACAGTGATTGTTCCCACATCAGAGCTCTGTAGACACAATCTTTACCCTTTCCTCTGACTAAGCTCCTGGGTGTGAGCCGGCCAGAGCCTGGAAATCACTTCCAGGGGCTGCTGGCTGTCCCTAATCACCCTAAGACTTCTAGGTGATCCCCAGCCCTGCCAGAGATGAGCGGCAGCATGTTTCTGAGGAACCCCAAGGAACTTGTGACCCATTTGCAACCCCCAGGAGGGATCATCCTGGTCTGCAAGGGTCACAGAGCTCAGATGGACCAGAGAGATAGCACAACAGATAAAGCATTTGCCTTGCATGAGGCTGATCAGGGTTCAATCCCCACATCCCCTATGATTCCCGAGCCTGCCGGGAATGATTCCTGAGTGCAGAGCCAGGAGAACACCTGAGAATTGCTGGATATGGCCAAAAACAAAACAAAACAAAACAAAAATAAAAAAGCTCAGAGGTGCAAAGGCCTCAGCCCAGACCCCAACAGCCAGCCAGTGGGGTTTGGGCCTGAGTGGAGGCCGTCCTGGTACAGAAAGCAGAAAGAGTCAGAGAGGGAAAATTAATGTCTGGGTTTGGAGGTGGCTGTTTGCCTAGAGCCAAGCCCCCAAACTCTGGGCCTCCACAACGCCCAGAACTCCAGCCCCAAGGAAGGAGTGTGGGGTATGACGATGGACCAAATCCTGGCCTGCGACCTCCTCTCTCTTCCCACCTGAGTGGACTTCTCCAGGGTCTGGGAAACATCTCTACTTCCAGAAAAGCTATGGCTTTGTGCTTACTCTGGGGGGTGGAGTTTGGTCCCTGACACTCCCTGTCTGTCTGTCCATTGTTTCCCTTGTCAAGATATGCTTGCTTGGACGGTGGAATCTTTTTTTTTAACCCCCTAAGAGGAGGTGCACTGTTCCTGGAGGTACTGCAATATTAGGTCAATGTGCGGAGTGGACAGAGCAAGCTCCTTTTCCTACTCCCAGCTCCAAAAATCCATTTAATATATTGTCCTCGGTTAGAGGACGCATCAGATATTAAACTGATAAGAACAGATACTGCACTTGATCTTAGCCAAAAGGCTGAGAAGCGATGGATGATGGAATCTTGAGTCTGAGGTACTCAACTTTATTTCCTCTCATATAAACCCAGATTCCAGCCTGGACTTCATTATCCACTACAATAAGTTCTGTGCTGTGTGGACAGATCCCAGATGACATCCTCAACCCATAGATGTGAAGAGAGTCCTGAAGTTGAGAGAGAATATGGGAAAGAGCACTGTGGAAAGAGCATGAGGACAAAGCATAGGGCTAAGCCTTAGTCTTGCATGTGGTTTGATTCAATCCTTAGCATATCATCACTCTTTGTACATTGCTGGGTGATCCCAAACATGGCCAGCGTAGCACTGGGGAACCCCCAATACCACAAGCCTGAACTGCCTGCCTAATTCACTGAGAATCACCAGGAGGAACGTATGGATACTCTAAGAATTATCTGGAAGGTTCCTCCCAAGACAAAGTGGGTTTTACTATTTTCACCTCTGACAGATCATCAAGCCTTTTTCCTTGTGTGATTCCTGCAGTGGGTTCCCAGCAAGGTAATATCCATGTGAAAGGGAACTCCAGGGCTAGGAGGGGTACAAAGGGCTGACCACAGGTTTTGCATGTGAGGAGCCCCAATTCTGTCCCTAAAAGGTTCTTGGAGCAGCGCCAGAGTGATACCCACCCACCCACACCTGCACCCCCCACATACACACAGCAAGAAGAAACTTAAAATTTCTTCACTATAAAGCAGAGTCCAATTTTCCCTTATTTTTTAATTTTTGGGAAACTTTAGGGCCACACTTGGCTGTGCTCAGGGATTACTCCTAGCTCCATGCATAGGTCTCATTCTTTGTGGGGCTCAGGAAATCATGAGTGGTGCCAGGAATTGAACAGTGTGCTAGGCAAGTACTTGAACACCTACAAACTCTCTCCCCTCTCTGCTTCTGTCTCAATGTCTGAGCACCTTGTGCTAAGTCTTCAGCTAACTCCTCCCTACAAGTCCATCAGCTGCAGAATGAGAGAGCCTGGGTGGAAGCCAGATAGAATGGCTTGTCTTTAAGGCTGCTTTTTCAAAATCAGGATTTTGGCCTGCAAAAAGGGCTAGGAGGAGCTAGTCTGGCTCGACCACTGACCGCCTGGAAGATGGCTTCCCCAATCCTCAGTTTCCTTGTTGTTGCATGGAGCAAGGGGTGTAGCCAGACTGACTCTCCTCTCCCAGAGCTATGAGAAACTTTATTTTGGGGTCACTCCCAATCATGTTCCAGGATCATGAAGTGCCACGGATCAAATGTGGAGCTCCCACGTGTGAAGCCTGTGCGTCAGTCCTTTAGGCCAGCTCTGCAATGAAAATTCCATGAAGGGGTCAGAGAGTTAGTACAGTGGAAAAGCTTTTGCCTTGCACACAGCCGGTCCAGGACAGATGGTGGTTCGAATCCCAGCATCACATGTGGTCTTCCATGTCTGCCAGGAGCAATTACTGAGTGCAGAGCCAGTAGTAACCCAAGTGCCACCAGATATGACTCAAAAACAAAAAAGGGCTGGTGCAATAGCTCAGTGGTAGGGCATTTGCCTTGCATGCGACTGACCCAGGGCCATCTTTGGTTTGATCCCCGGCGTCCCATATGGTTCTCCCAAGCCAAGAGCGATTTCTAAGCACATATCCAGTAGTAACCTCTGAGCATCACTGGGTGTGGTGAAAGAAAGGAAAGAAAAAAAGAAAGAAAAAGAGAGTGAGAGAAAGAGAGAGAGAGAGACAGAGACAGAGAGAGAGAGAGAGAGAGAGAGAGAGAGAGAGAGAGAGAGAGAGAGAGAGAGAGAGAGAGAGAGAGAGAAAGTTCTGTGAAATAGGGGGCCAGAGCTATGGTACAACAGGTAGGGTGGAGCCAAAGAGATAGCATGGAGGTAGTGCATTTGCCTTGCATACAGAAGGACAGTGGTTCAAATCCCGGCATCCCATATGGTCCCCCAAGCCTGCCAGGAGCAATTTCATTTTTTTTTTGTTTTTGGGCCACACCTGGTGGCGCTCAGGGGTTACTCCTGGCTGTCTGCTCAGAAATAGCTCCTGGCAGGCACGGGGAACCATATGGGACACCGGGATTCGAACCGACCACCTTTGGTCCTGGATCGGCTGCTTGCAAGGCAAACACTGCTGTGCTATCTCTCCGGGCCCAGTAGCAATTTCTTAGCACAGAGCCAGGAGTAACCGCTGAGTGCTGCCGGGAGTGACCCCAAAACAAAACAAAAACAAAACAATTAAACAAACAAAAACAACAGGTAGGGTGAAAAGAAAAAGAGGAAAAGAAAGAAAGAAAGAAAGAAAGAAAGAAAGAAAGAAAGAAAGAAAGAAAGAAAGAAAGAAAGAAAGAAAGAAAGAAAGAAAGAAAGAAAGAGAAGGTTCTGTGAAATAGGGGGCCAGAGCAATGGTACAATAGGTAGGGTGCTTGCCTTGAATGCAGCCAACCCAGATTTGATCCCTGGCATCCTATATAGTTCCCTCAATACTGCCAGGGAAGAAAAAAAGAGAAAAAAATTAGTAAAATGATGAGACACAGAAAAGGGCAGTCCTTTGAGAGATGTTGCTATGGTGTCCCTAGAACATTCCCTGAGGGGAAATGGGTAAAGCACCATCAGGACTCTGGGAGACAGGGAGGACCTCTTTCTCTTCCTCTGCCCTTTCCTCTAAGGCCCTGGGGCAGCTAAGGCAGAAAGCTGGACAGATCTGGGTTCAGACTGCCCAGATGAGAGGATCCCACAATGGGAGCCAGATTGAAGCTGTGGGAGCACTGCCTCCTCCAGGGAACCCCCTTTGCACTTGTGCAGTGGCAGTGGAAGTTGGCAGAGAAATGGGATTCGGAGTCCTCAGCCAGGAAGCAGACATGTCACATCCTGAGTCTCAGGTATGTAGGGGCGCCAGAGCAGCTGTTCCTTGGGACTAAGGGGGATGGTGGCTTGTGAGGATTCTCACCAGGTTCCATAAGAAGCATCTGCCTTGATGCCCTCAGTTCTCATCTGGGGAGGGCCAATCTAGGGTTCATAGCAGAACTTGGAAACACGGATGTGCAATGGTTAAAAAGGTTCTGGACCCTGGGATAGAAAGGTCAGGGTCAAGATCTAGATCTTATTTTAAGTGTGTGCGGGCCTGGACAAAAATTTCTGGCCTTTGGATTTGTATCTTGCAAAGCCAGCACCTCAGAGGATCCTTCTAAGGTGGACGTTACCCTTCTAGATGGCACTTAGGCCTGGGATTGGGGGGTGCTGCAATTGCGAAAGGAAGGTGCCATCCGAATGACTCAGGGATTGGATAACCTATTATGCCTGAAACCCAGAGTCAGTCTTATGCCAGAAAACTTCAGGAATAAGGACTCCTAGTATTTAGGCCAAGGTTTTTTTTCTTTCCATCTTCCCCATATTTTGCTGGGCCTACGCAAACAACAACAATTATCACTCTCACACCATTATTACTGTTTTTTTTTTGTTTTGTTTTTTTGGTTTTTTTTTTGGTTTTTGGGTCACACTCAGTGGTTACTCCTGGTTCTACGCTCAGAAATCACTCCTGGCAGGCTCGGGAAACCATATGGGATGCCGGGATTTGAACCACCATCCTTCTGCATGTGAGGCAAGCGCCTTACCTCCATGCTATCTCTTCGGCCCCATTACTGCATTTATTTTAGCTCATCCTTTTTTTTTTTTTTTTTTTTTTAAAGAGCTTACTAAACTTTCTGCTGGTGCTTTAATAAATTCATTGTGATTCAATAATTTCCTAAAATATACTTGCTACTGAACTTTCTCTTTCCTTTCTCTTCCATCCCTTTAGTTTTTCTTTCTTTTTTTTCTTTTTTCTTTTTTTTTTTTTTGGTTTTTGGGCCATACCCGGCGTTGCTCAGGGGTTACTCCTGGCTGTCTGCTCAGAAATAGCTCCTGGCAGGCACCGGGGACCATATGGGACATCGGGATTCGAACCAACCACCTTTGGTCCTGGATCGGCTGCTTGGAAGGCAAACGCCGCTGTGCTATCTCTCCGGGCCCTAGTTTTTCTTTCAATTGTCTATTTTTTTTTTATGCTTTTGGTCTTCCTAAAACAAATGTATTATGATCAGCTATGTCAATGATGCAATGCATGTTCTTTAAATAAATTGAAAAGGAAAAAGGAAAAGGAAGGTGCCACCCTCCAAAACTGGCCCTTAGCCTCCCCGCCCAAGGATGCTTCCGTTGCCACGGCAACCGGGCCGGCGTGGTGCTTGACGTCCCGCTGAGGATGCTGGGGAAGACACGTGACCTTCTCAGGATGGCGGCGCCCAGCGGACGAGGGGCAGGGCGAGCGCCGCAGTCCGGCGCAGATTTACCCTTTGTTTTGTCCTTCCTCACGCCAGCGACGAGTTTCCGTGAACCCTTCCATTCCCTTTCCCGGTCCTGAGAGCCCAGGAGGCCAGGCTTTCAGAAAAAAAGGCTTCTTTGCAGGAAGGTCAAAGACCCCCTTGCGGGGAGGCGGGACTTCCGCTCCGGGCCGGAAGTGACGCGACAGTCGCGGCCGGAGACAGGTGGAGCTGCAGGTGGGTTCAGGTGCCAGCCTGGCGCGGACCTGGCTGTGAGACTGACGCTTCCGGTGAGTGGCACCGGCTGACCCCCCCAGGGCCTGGAGACCCTGGGCCTTGCTCTGGCATCTGCGCCCGCCGCCTGGCCCGGAGGTGCTCCTTGTTTTCTAGTTCAAGGCCCTGCACCTGCCCAGCACCTGTCTAGCACCGTTCCTCGCCAGGATTCAGGCTGGGGTCTCGGAACTTGGGGTTCCTGAACTCTGCCCCCTCTCTCTCATTTAGTTACCCCTTCCCCTGCCCAGCTGGGTAGCCATCCCGCCGCCCATCTCGACTCCAGGGACCATGTTTGCAGACTTGGATTATGAAATCGAGGAGGATAAACTGTGAGTACTTGTTTTCCCCCAACACACACACACACACACACACACACACACACACACACACACACACACACACACACACCAAATTCCAGGAGTGGGGTGCAGGAGCTCTAAGTGCTGGGGATCCCTACACTTCCTATTCCCCTCACCCATTTTTCTCAGCTGGGCATGGGGTCGGGCACTGCCATAGGGACTGGGGCTCGGGAACAGAGCGACCTTCCAGGCCCCAAAGTGCATTAGTGGAGAGAGACCAGCCCTGCAGGCGAGGAGTGGATGGAGCAGTGTTTGTGATGGACCATCAGGGAAGGTTGCCCCAGGAGGTGGCAGATTTGGAAAGATGAATGGGAATGATCTGTAACCTCAGTGTAAATGATTAGTGGGGCATTGTTTTTGGGGGGCTATACCCGGTGGTGTTTAGGGGATACTCCTGGCTCTGTGTTCAGAAATTACAGGTTTTTGGGACCATATGATACGCTGGGAATGGCACTCAGGTCGGCTGTGTGAAAAGTAAACTTCCTTTTCGCTGTTCTATCACTCCATTCCTTCTGTTTTCTCTTGTTTGTTTGTTTTAAAATGCAGTTTGTTTTCCTACTGTTTTTATATTTTTCTACTAACTGTTTCTGCCTCAGAGCCTGACTGAAGTGCAGTGTTTCCTGTCTCCTTGCCTCTGAGTTAGGAATTTGGTATCAGCCAGCTATTAGAAAATATTTTGCATGGCAAGGGTGCACTTGAAAGGTTTGATCATGCACCTTGTGGTTCAAATGTGCATTGGCTCCGGAAATGGATTCTTGGGTGGAGGGCATCACAATAGCTTTCCCAGGCAAGGTGGCCATGAAGTGTTTCAGTTGCTGGCAAAGGTGGTAAGGGTATCAAACACCATCCTCTGGATGAGACCAGAGAAGAGGAAAGGGAGGCCCTTTTACATGGCAGACCTGCTGCCGGCACCTGCTAGCCACTGGCACTGCAAAACTTTGTGAAAGTGACACTCCTGCTTTGTCCCACTGTACAAATAAGGAGATTGGGGCACAGAGATGGGCCTTGTCCATGGCTGGTCCACATCTGTGTGGTGGGTGCTGAGCCCAACAAGCCTGTGTGACCCAGCCCCTGCAACCATCCTCTAGTCCAAGGGGGCGGCTGGCAGCACCTTGGGTACCTCCCTGGGCCCTCCCTGCCTGTTGCTCCATTCCTGGTTCCGGGAGATTCAGTGCGGTGTCTGTCCCCAGCGGCATCCCCACTGTTCCTGGGAAGGTGACCCTGCAGAAGGATGCTCAGAACCTGATCGGGATAAGCATTGGAGGCGGCGCCCAATACTGTCCCTGCCTCTACATTGTGCAGGTAAGGGAACTCAGGGAATCAGGGTTCAGAGTGCTAGGGCTCCCCACCCCTTTCCTAAGCCTGCGCTTTTTGCTATTGTTGTTGTTGTTGTTTGGTTTTGGGCTATACATGGCACTGCTCAGGAGTTACTCCTGGCACTTCACTCAGAAATCACTTCTGGTGGACTTAGGGAGTCCTATGGGATGCTGGGGATGGAACCTAGGTCAACCGTGTGCAAGGCAAACACCCTTCCCACTGTGCTTTTGCTCCAGCCCTGGATTGCCTCTGTTTTCTTTTCGCTGCTATCATCTGCAGGATTGCTGCTCTTGTCTGGGTGATGTCACTGCCCCAGAATCTCTGGGGCATAGAGGCCACAGACCAGGAAGCATTTTCCCCCCATCACAGTCACTCCAGCCTCCCTCAGGTTTAAGAGTCATGAATCACGACGGGGCTGAGCAGGGAAAGGACCAACCTGGCTCACCTGCTTCTAGTGACCACAGAGTTCACAGCATGGCACCTACACACCAGGGGCACACATACCATTGGCATTACCATCTGAAAGATACTGCTATAATTTCTCTTTGGTGTGATTGAAGAAACACTCGAATTGTTTCAGCACATGGTCGATCCTGAAGAATGTCCCGTGTGCAGTGGGGAATGTTTATTCTGCTTTGGGGGTTGCGGCTCTACCTGCCTGTTGATCCCAGCTCACCCATGCAGGTGATCTGCCCAGTGATCGGGACAAAGATTCACACTCTGGCATCATCACTGAGATTCTCTTCAGATCACTCATTTTCTTTTTCTTTTTCTTTTTTTTTTTTGGTTTTTGGGTCACACCCGGCCGCGCTCAGGGGTTACTCCTGGCTCTACGCTCAGAAATCACTCCTGGCAGGCTTGGAGGACCACATGGGATGCCGGGATTCGAACCACCGACCTTCTGCATGAAAGGCAAATGCCTTACCTCCATGCTATCTCTCCGGCCCCAGATCACTCATTTTCAAAACTTTGCTCTTGAGCATGGGATACTTCTGCATGGCTGAGAGTTAAGGCCTCCTAATCTGTTGGTGTCTTAGCGAGTATGGATTTTTGTTTTTGTTTTCTTATGTTTTGGGGCCACAGAATCACTCCTGGTGGTGCTCAGGGGACCAGTATTGGATACCAGGGAACAAACCTGGGTGGGCCGTGTGCAAGACAAAACACCCACCTACTGTGCTATCAGTCTGACCCCAGGAGAGTGGATTTACTTTTCCCCATGCATCTAGCTGCTCTGTGCCATTAGATTGAGTTAACATTTAGAGAAATAAGAAAGCTTTGGGGACTGAAGTGATAGCACAGTGGTAGGGTGTGTGCCCTTGCACATGTTCAACTGGGATCAACCCAGGTTTGATCCTTGGCATCCCATGTGGTCCCCCAAGCCAAGGAGTGATTTCTGAGTGCAGAGCCAGGAGTAACACCTGAGTGCCCACCAGGTGTGGCCCAACCCCTCCCACCCCCGGAAAAAAAAAACAAAGATATATGAAAGCTTTTGTTGGAGCCGGAGAGATAGCACAGTGGCAAGATGTTTGCCTTGCACACAGCCAACCCAGGACTGATGGTGGTTCAAATCCCAGCATCCCATATGGTCCCCGAGCCTGCCAGGAGCGATTTCTGAGCACAGAGCCAGGAGTAACCCCTTAGCGCTGCCACCAGGTGTGATCCAAAAACCAAACAAAAAAAAATTTTTTTTATCCACTCCTCAAATCTGAGTGATAGACTTGAAGGGTGGAGAAAGTTTTTTTTTATTTCTTTTGTTTTGTTTTGGGGCGATACCCAGCAATGCCCAGGGGCTACTCCTGGCTCTACACTCAGGAATCACTCCTGGCAGGCTCAGGGAACCATATGGGATGCCGGGGATAGAAACTGGGTCAGTCGTATTTTAATGTTTTTATTGAATCACTATGAGATAGACTTTAACAGGTGTTGATGGTCACGTTTCCTAGAATATTCCAACACTCATCCCTTCACCCATGTTCATTTCTCGTCACCAGTTTCCCCAAGTTCCCTCCTGTCCTGCTTCTATAGCAGATACTTTTCTCCTCTGTCTCTCTGTCTCTCTCTCTCTTCCTTTTAGTCATCATGGTTTGCAATACTGTGTCTGAAGTATCCTGCGAAGCACTTTATTTCCTTTCAGCACCCAGTTCTTGTCCAGAGTGATCATTTCCAACTTAGGGCAATTAATTATTGATGGGAGTTTCTTTTTATTCAGTACTTTGAATATACCATTTCATTCTCCGCCTGTTTATTTGAGAACTCAGCTGTGAACTTTAATATTGTTTCCCTTCTTTAGGTTTGTGTCTGTTGCTGCTTTGTTTTGGGGGTCTTGCTTGTTTTGTTTGGAGGTCACATTCAGTGGTGCTCAGGGGTTACTCCTAGTTCTATGCTCAGAGATCATGCCTGGCGGGGATCAAGGGACCATATGGTGTGCCGGGGATCAAATTGGGGTAACTGCCTGCAAAGCAAGCACCTTCCCCACTGTACTATCATTCCAGCCCTTCTGGCTTTTTTGGGGGGGGGGGTTGGGCCACATCTGGTGACGCTTAGGGGTTACTCCTGGCTATGCACTCAGAAATCACTCCTGGCTTGGGGAATCATACGAGACGCCAGGGATCGAACCCAGGTTCGTCTTGGGCAGCCGCGTGCAAGGTAATTGCCCTACTGCTGTACTATTGCTCTGGCCCCCTCTGGCTTATTTTATCTGGCATTCTTTGGGCCTCCTGGATCAGTTTCCAGGAGGGCAAATCTCCCTTTTCAGATTAGGGGTTCTCAGGTGGCATTTTTCCCACTAGATATTCTTCCACTTTTTTCCTTATCTCCTGTAATTTCTATGATGAAGTTATACCACTTTTTTTGTTTTGTTTTGTTTTTGTTTTTTCTGAGACCACACCCGTTTGATGCTCAGGAGTTACTCCTGGCTAAGTGCTCAGTAATTGCCCCTGGCTTGGGGGGACCATATGGGACGCCGGGGGATTGAACCGCAGGTCCTTCCTTGGCTAGTGCTTGCAAAGCAGACACCTTACCTCTAGCGCCATCTCACCGGCCCCGAAGTTATACCTCTTTTTTTTTTTTTTTTTTTGGTTTTTGGGCCACACCCAGTGATGCTCAGGGGTGACTCCTGGCTGTCTGCTCAGAAATAGCTCCTGGCAGGCACGGGGGACCATATGGGACACCGGGATTCGAACCAACCACCTTTGGTCCTGGATAGGCTACTTGCAAGGCAAACACCGCTGTGCTATCTCTCCGGGCCCGAAGTTATACCTCTTAATATTATTAAACACATCTTAACTTTTCTCCGTCAAAAAAAAAAATTATAGGGCCCGGATTGATAGCACAGCGGCGTTTGCCTTGCAAGCAGCCGATCCAGGACCAAAGGTGGTTGGTTCGAATCCCAGTGTCCCATATGGTCCCCTGTGCCTGCCAGGAGCTATTTCTGAGCAGACAGCCAGGAGTAACCCCTGAGCACCGCCAGGTGTGGCCCAAAAAACAAAACAAAACAAAAAAATTATAGGGCCAGAGCGACCATGCTCAGGTATTGTGTTTTGTTTTGTTTTGGGGCCACAGGGGTCACCCCTAGCTCTTCACTCAAGAATCTCCCAGATGGGATTCTGGGAATGGAACTTGAGTCAGCCTCGTATAAGGCCAGTGTCTTGCCCTCTGTGCTATTACTCCAGCCCCTGAAACCATTGGTTTAATTTTCCTTTTTCCTTTCTACTGCTGCTAAGTCCTGCTACGATATTATCTAGCCTTCGTTTCTGTTCAAATAAGTTCCTTCACCTTTTTTTTTGTTTTTGTTTTTGTTTTTGTTTTTGTTTTTGGGTCACACCAGGCAGTGCTCAGGGGTTATTCCTGGCTCCAGGCTCAGAAATTGCTCCTGGCAGGCACGGGGGACCATATGGGACGCCGGGATTCGAACCGATGACCTCCTGCATGAAAGGCAAACGCTTTACCTCCATGCTATCTCTCCGGCTCCGTTCCTTCACCTTTTTGTTGTTGTTGTTGTTGTTGTTCTGTTTGTTTTGGCTCAGCACTCTGGGATGAATTCTGATGAATATTAGGGGGCCATATGGGATGCTGGGGATCGAATCCAGGTTGGCTGTGTGTAAGGCCCCATGTGCTTTCACTTATTTTTCCTTAATTTAATTTTTTTTTTTTTTGAGCTTAATGACTTGCTATTCTCTTCTCTTCAGTCAGTGAGCATCTGGAGGATTCAATCATTCTTGGGCAGTGCAGAAAGTTCTGATGTTGCTCAGGATTCAACTAGGCTTCTGTCCCCATCCAGTGAGATGACCTAATTCCTTTTGCTTTCTTCTTGTTGTTTGTTTTGTTTTTATTTTTCTTGCTGCATTCTGGGAGCTAAGTGTGGAGCTCTGAGCTCCAGCTGACCTGAGCATTGACCCAAAGCCTGTGACTCCACCCATTTCCGATCCTTAAGAAAGAGGATTCCTTAAACGCTTGAGAGCTGGACGTGGGGCCTGTGAGTAAGCTGTGTGGCTGGTATAAGCTCTATTGTTTAGCTCATAATACTCATAAGGGGGGCTAGCGCAGTGATAGCACAGCCATGGGGCATTTGCCTTGCATGCTGCTGACTCAGGATGGATGATGCGGGTTTGATTCCCAGCATCCCATATGGTCCCCTGAGCCTGCCAGGAGCGATTTCTGAGCACTGCTGAGTGTGGCTTCAAAACAAATAAACAACAACAACAACAACAACAAAACCCCACAGAAAACCAATACTCATAAGGTATTAGCTCTTTTTTTTTTAAGCAAATAAAGCATTTCTTACTTCAAGTGTGTACTTTTTCTAACAATGGCTCTGAACACTAATGGGTCATAATGAAGTGTAGATATACCTTTTTGGTGCACTGAGAAAACCAAAGAGAGTATGACTGCTTGATTATACCTGGGGCAGAATCAGCCATATCTTGAGGGCTGCCTGTATTCTAGAATGGAGCTCATAACCCCTGTTTGGACATTTAAAAAGTGTGTATGTGATTATAGAACATGATCATGACGAATGACTTTTTTTTTTTTTTTTTTTTTGCATGTGATCTTTTAAGACCACAGTTGGCTATGTTTAGTAGAATTGTATGTGTGCTGAGGACAGAACCAGGGCTGGCCACATGCAAGGCAGCATCTTAACCCCTGTACTGTCTCTCTGACCCATATCACACTTGGCTATGTTCAGGACTTATTCCTGGCTCTGCAGTCAGAGATCACTTCTGGTGGGGAGCCAAGAATTGAACCTGGATTGGCTACATGAAAGACAAACACCCTACCTGCTGTACTATCTCTCTGTGGCTTACAGTTAATGACTTTTGGTTTGTTTGTTGTTTCGGGGCCACATCTAGCAGCATTCGGGTTATTCCTAGATCTGTGCTCAGAAATCACTCCTGGCAGGTTCAAGGGACCCTGTGGGATGCCGGGGATCCAAGGCAAATGCTCTCCCCGCTGTGCCCCTGGCCCCTTTTTTTAATTTGTTTTTGGGCCACACTTGGAAATGCTCAGGAGTTAGTACTCCTGGCTCTCCATCCAAGGGTCACTCCTGGTGGGGCTTTGGAGGGAACCACATGGGATGCTGTGGATGGAACCAAGGTCAGACATGTTTGAGGCAAAGGCCTTCCTTGCTGTGCTCTTATTTGGGCCATCGTTAATGGTTTTTACAGTGTACAAGGCAGTGACATCCAGTACTTTCACGACATAATGTTCTCACCCCACCTTGTCACTAGTATTTTTATTTTTATTTTTTTGGATTTTGGGTCACACCTGGTAGCGCTCAGGGGTCACTCCTGGCTCTACGCTCAGAAATGGCTCCTTGCAGGCTTGGGAGACCATCTGGGATGCTGGGATTCGAACACCGTCCTTCTGCATGCAAGGCAAATGCCCTACTTCCATGCTAGCTCTTTAGCACCTCGTCTCTAGTTTTGCAATTTCTCCATCATCCCAATGACCTCCTATGTCCTCTCAATGGCTGGTTCTCACACTCTTTTTTTTTTTTTTGGTTTTTGGGCCACACCCAGCGGTGCTCAGGGGTTACTCCTGGCTGTCTGCTCAGAAATAGCTCCTGGCAGGCACGGGGGACCATATGGGACACCGGGATTCGGGATTTGAACCAACCACCTTTGGTCCTGGATCGGCTGCTTGCAAGGCAAACACCGCTGTACTATCTCTCCGGGCCCGGTTCTCACACTCTTCCTCCATCATCCGCCTGTCCTGGTGTGCCTGCTCTGAGCAGTCGCACGGCAGGGCCAATGTGCCATGTTCTGTGCCATTGGCTTCTCTCGCTTGGCATCATGTCTTTGAAGCTCACCCAAGTCCAAGTCTGGCCAGCGCTTCTGTCTTTTACCCGGGCAGCATCTGTGTCTCCAGAGATGGAACCTCTCTTCCCTCAGAAGGGATGACAGGGCTGTGAGGGTGGGGAGAGGGCCAGGAGTTGTCTTTCCCCCACTTTCTTTTTGCCACTTGATTCCTGACCAGGGGTCACAACCCACCTGTGGTACTGGTGGGGGTCACACTGGAGTGCAGGGATTCCTCCCCCCTCCAGATATCTACACACACTGATCTACACACACTGACTGATCGTGTGTGTGTTTGGGAACTGGAGCTGGAACCCAGGACCTCACATGCCAGTCAGGGGTGCTCTAGTCAAGTCCCTCACACTGTGGAAAGTCCTCCGACTTTCCACACCAAGTTGAGCCAGTTCCTGATCTTCTAGGAAAGGGTCAGCCGCCTTGAACCTTTGCCCCACTGTGAAATGCCCAGAAGCCCAAACAAAGGCCTCTCTGGGAATCGGGGTCTAGAAGCTCATCCCGTTCTGGTGCTGTTCTAGAAAGTTCTCTCTGCCTCCTCACAGATGGGGCCCCTGTCCTGAGGGATTTTCTGGGTGTCACATCTGCATGTCACCACATGCCTTATAGCGTTGGCCCCAGCAGACTCCTCACTTCAGGGAGCACCCCTCTGCTGAAGGGGTTGCCTTGGGGACAAGGGCTTTTAGCAGGAAAGCCTTTGCCCTTCTGGGGTACAGGAACCCACAGGAGGTGTGCAGACCAGCTCCAAGGTGCATTGCGGGAAAGATTCCAGACGTGATGTTGGGGCCCCGAGATGGTAGAACACATGCCTGCCAGGTGCGAGGCCCTGAGTTTGACTCCCAGCACTGCATGGCCCTAGCACTGCCAGGTAGAGCCCTGGTGACTTCTTAGATACCAGCAGCCTGGGCACTGCTGGCCTTTGCGGTGGCGCCATGTGTGACCCAGGAAAAGGAGGAGGGGTCCTCACCACTGAACTTCCCCTAAAGCCCCAGGGCTGGAGGGGGCCTTCCACTCTGTTTCCAAGAGGTCAGGCTGCAGCAGGGGTTGGTGGGGGGGTCCCTGCTGTGGCAGAAACACCCTCTCCCTGCTTCTCCCTGTGCCCAGGTATTCGACAACACCCCAGCTGCCCTGGATGGCACCATGGCGGCAGGGGACGAGATCACGGGCGTCAATGGCAAATCCATCAAGGGGAAGACCAAGGTGGAGGTGGCCAAGATGATCCAGGAGGTGAAGGTGAGGGCGGCAGGACGCCTGGCTGCCTACCTGTGTCCTTTGCTCACCCCACTCTTGATGCTGCCTTCAGAGGGACCCTTTCTTCCTTCCTGACCCCCTGCCAGGGCACCCAGGAGACCCATGGTGCCCACTCAGGGGTCCTAGGATTGTACAAAGCACCTTCTGTGCTTAAACCTTGGAATGCTGGTTTGGGGATGGCATGGGGGGGGTGCTTATCTGGCTGGAGCATCTGGCTGATCATCCTCCCCACTGAACTTGGAGATGGGGGCCACTGGGTGTATGTGTGTGGAGAGATGGGGGAAAGGCTCTCAGCTCCCTCAGCTTCCCCTGCCTAAAACCTAGGCCCCACAGTATCCTCCACCCCCAGTGGGATGTAGAACACTCTCTCAGCACCCCGTTTCCTTGCAGGGGGAGGTCACCATTCACTACAACAAGCTGCAGGCAGACCCCAAGCAGGGCATGTCCCTGGACATTGGTAAGCGGTCAGTGGCGGTACCCCCATATCCAACCCACGTCTTCCCCACTCCTGAGCCTCACCCCAGCCTCCTCCTGGGAATCTGGCAGTATGAGGTGATACCTTTTATGAGGGGCCCCCTATGACTCCAGGCACAGGCACTCTTGCTGCAAAAGGAGAGAGCATATTGCAGGGCTTGCAGGCCACGCCCACCCAGACCAAGGCCACGCCCAGTATCCATCCCACCCTATCAGGCCCCACCCCAGCCACTCATGCCACGCTCCTACCAGACCCCACCCTATCAGACCTCACATGCCCTTATCGGGCCCCGCCCCTAGACACTGATACCACGCCCCTACTAGCCCTTGCCCTATCAGATCACACATGCCCCATCAGGTCTTGCCCTATCAGAGCCTGCCTCACATCAAGCCCTGCCTCCAGGCACTACACGACCCTATCAGGCCCCGCCCCTAGCCACACTTGATGCCATACCCCTGCCAGACTCTGTCCTAGCTTGCTCCCTGTTGGGCACCAGGTCCACCTGGCCCTCACGCTGGGTAGGGGGTCCCCAACACCCCTTATTTATCAGCATCCCAAGAGCTTGGTCTGTAGAAACTTCTCACAGTGGTCCCAAACTTTTTAAACAAGGGGCCAGTTCAGGAGCCGGAGAGATGGCATGGAGGTAGGGCATTTGCCTTGCAGGCAGAAGGACGGTGGTTCCAATCCCGGCAACCCATATGGTCCCCCGAGCCTTGCCAGGAGCGATTTCTGAGCATAGAGCCAGGAGTAACCCCGGAGCGCTGCTGGGTGTGACCCCAAAACAAAACAAAAAACAAGGGGCCAGTTCACTGCCCCTCAGATCGTTGGAGGGGGGCCAGAGCGATAGCACAGCGGTAAGGTGTTTACCTTGTACACAGCCAACACAGGACATGGTTCGAATCCCAGCATCCCATATGGTCCCATGGTCCCCTGTGCCTGCAGGGGCAATTTCTGAGCACAGAGCCTGCAGTAACCCCTGAGCACCTCTGTGTGTGATCCAAAACCCCAAAATAAACAATCAGACCGTCAGAGGACTGAACTATAGTAAAAACAAAAACTATGAACAAATACCTATGCACACTGCATATACCTAATTTTGAAATGAAGAAACAGAACGGGAACAAATACAATATTGTAGCTCTCTGCCGTTGTTTGAGGAGCACTGCAAGTGTAGAGCCTCCTCACCCACCGACCAAGGCCCAGGTAGCGAGGAAGGATGTCGAGGCCGGAGGTTGCTGCCCAGAGCTGCTCCCTCTGGTCCTTTGGTCTCACCCTGGCCCCGCTGAGCCTCAGATATGGGCACACTGGGGCATCACTGATGCTCAGTGGCATCCACTAGTCAACTCTCATGTCCTGTCCTTGGCCAAGCACTTTTCAGTCACCACAATAGACCTGGGACAGGGTCCCATTCCCCCTTTTACTCCAACCCTGGTGGTCTCCCCCAGTGCATCATGATGAGCCTGGGGGGCATGCAGTGGGTGGGGCACAGGCATGTCTTGAGAGTCCAGCCAGCAACCAGTCCTCCCCTGAGCCCCTGTCTGTGCCTGTACCCTAGTGTTGAAGAAGGTAAAGCATCGGCTGGTGGAGAATATGAGCTCGGGGACGGCTGATGCCCTGGGCCTGAGCCGGGCCATCCTGTGCAACGGTGAGACCCCCTCTTCCCCATACCCTGACCCTACCCACTCGGAGCTGGAGACTACACCCCTGCGCCCCTGCCTACGACCCCCAATTCCATCCCTGGCTCCCTTGCCACCCTGCCATACCTTACCATACCCGCCTCTACCCAGCAGGTGGTGCTGCCGCTCTCGGGTCTGTGCAGGGAATTGGGGTCCACACGCGCTGGGCACCCACGTGGGCACCTGGGCGTGCTCCCCAGGCGTCCAGCTCGGCCCAGTCCTCACGTTTCCACCAGCATGTATAAATAGCGGCAGCGCTGCCTAGGGGGGGGGGAGGCGGATATAAATACCTCTCGGAATTGTGGGCTCAGCGGGGGCCCCAGGGCTTTATTGGCTGGGCTGCGGGGGCGGGTCTGAGCACTGCCAAATGGAGTACCGAAGTGGCGCCGCTATTTTGGGCCGCTTGCTGGCTGTAAATCCCCGTTACTGTAGTTACCGCGCAGTGAGATGAAATTAGAACTGGTGGTTGTTTTTTCCTCCCCGAACCGTGCAATTTCCCCAGCCCGAAATAGGGTTTCTAAACTGGAACCGCTCGCCGTGTGCCATGACCCACCTAAAAACAACAGCCCGGCTCCTACGTGGCTCCTTCTCTGCCAGCTCCGCCCAGGCAGCAAACGGGCACTGGGCACCAGAGTGGGAGGCCAGTCAGTACCAAGGGGCTCCCTCCTTTCCCCAGTGCCTCCTCTGCCCACACACCCGGCTAGGATGGCTATTGGCCCCCTGCACCCAGTGGGGTAGGCAGAAATTGTCTCAGCAGTCCTGCACCCCTATTCTCCCTCTCTGTGCCCCTGGCCACCCCATCCCTCAGGAAGGCCAATGGGGGCTGCTGCCAGCAAGGAGGCCCCTGCCCGCCACCCCTTGTTTTGACACCTCTTGGAACTGGAGGGACCCCCCAGGTGGACCCCTTCCTCTGTGCCTGGTCCTTCAGCTGTGTCCTGGGCTCCCCAACTGCCCCTGCGCATCTGCGGTGGTTTCTGGCTTCTCTGGCTCTGCTGCTCCCATGGAAACTTTGAAAATCTGCCTCGAGTGCTCTGTGTCCTGGGCTGCCTTTCCTGCCTATTGGAAAGACACCCCACTTAATGTCTCAGTCTCCACCCCCACTGGTGCCCATGTCCTGTGCCCACCTGCCACGATGGCACTGCCTCCCCCTCCTCAGCGTCCACACTAAAGCTGCAGGCTTGGTGCTTCTCTGGCCTCTCCCTTCCTGCCTGGTTCCCCAAGGCCACTGAGACCTGCCTACCACCTTCTCCCCACAGATGGGCTGGTCAAGAGACTGGAGGAGCTGGAGCGCACAGCTGAGCTGTACAAAGGTGGGCAGGGTTGGCACTGGTCAGCTGGAGGGGCAGAGAGAGTGCATGACTTGGGGACCACACCCAGAGGCTTCCACAAACCAGGAGTGACAGGGCCTTTAGATGAAAACATCACAGCAGCGCCTGACCTGCCTTGGGCCCTGACTGAGGCCCTGTCTGCACTCGAGAGGGCTGGGGTGGCAGGAGACCCAGGAACAGAGCGGAGAGGGTCAGAGGTTACCATGTGGCCCCTGGGGCCTCTTTCCTGCAGGGATGACGGAGCATACCAAGAGTCTCCTCCGGGCCTTCTACGAGCTGTCGCAGACTCACCGGGGTAAGGGCACCCCAACCGCCGTTTGACTCCATGCTAAGCCCAGCCACTCTAGGCTCCTTGGCCTGCACCCCAGTTCTCTGGGTGTGTAAACCAGCTCACCACCCTAGGGATATGGCCAAGGTCTTCCAGGGGTGTGGTCAAGTTCTCCCAGTGGTATGGCTTAGAGCTCCTGGGGTCCAGATCAGCTTCCCCCCAGGGGTGAGGCCCAGCACCCTAGTATATTGACCTCCCTCGCTGGGACACACCTCCGTAACTCCCCATAGCCTGGGCCTTCCACCTGCCATCCTTCCCCGCCCAGTCCTGCTTTCATAATAGGACTTAGACCAAGCAGCCTTGGGGTGACCCTGCCTTGCAGCCTTTGGGGACGTGTTCTCTGTGATCGGGGTGCGGGAGCCCCAGCCAGCCGCCAGTGAGGCTTTCGTGAAGTTTGCTGATGCGCACCGCAGCATTGAGAAGTTCGGGATCCGGCTGCTGAAGACCATCAAGCCGGTAGGGAGCCTGTGAAGCTTCCAGGGGGGGCGGGGAGTGCCAGGGCGGCCATACTGATTCAGGCCGGGTCCTCCTTGCTGTTCTGGCTGCGACCTCAGACCTCAACCTTTCGGCCTTATGGGCCTAGTTCCCTAGCTAAGGACACTGGTCCCTGCTGGACACATGCAGAAATAGCCAAGGTCGGGCCCGAGAGATAGCACAGCGGCGTTTGCCTTGCAAGCAGCCGATCCAGGACCAAAGGTGGTTGGTTCGAATCCCGGTGTCCCATATGGTCCCCATATGTGCCTGCCAGGAGCTATTTCTGAGCAGACAGCCAGGAGTAACCCCTGAGCACCGCTGGGTGTGGCCCAAAAACTGAAAAAAAAAAAAAAAAAGAAATAGCCAAGGTCATGTCCCGTGGAAGAAGGATGCCTCGGTGCCTCTATCACCCGGCCAGCCTGTCCCTCTGCCCCCAGAGCTGGGGGCTCAATGCGCACCCTCACGCCCCTCCAGATGCTGACTGACCTGAACACCTACCTCCACAAGGCCATCCCGGACACGCGCCTCACCATCAAGAAGTACCTGGATGTGAAGTTCGAGTATCTGGTGCGTGCCTGGGCAGGAGCGGGCACTGCTGGCCATGGATTATGGGACCTGATGGCCCCCCAACTGTGTCATGTCTGAGGAGGGGGAACCCCGTCCCAGGAGCCAGACCCCTGAGTGGGGCCTCAGAACCCTGCCAAGACTAGTTGGCCTTTAGCCAGCCGCTGGTCCCGTCACTGGGGGCTATTGAGAAGTCCTAGTTCGGTTCGGAGGCCACATGTGCCAGCGTCCAGGGGACCCTTCGGTGCTGGAGGTGATGCCCAGGACTCCCCAGTATTCTGAGCCTTTCCTGAGAGGTTTCAAGAGCTAAGTGTGTGGTCTGAGGAGTTGAGAAAGGCTCTGGTCGGTTACCTAAGGGGCCTTTCTGATCCGAATCCTGGCTGGGGAGCACCCCTTGCCCCCCAGTATTTCTGGGATCCTGAGTGTGGTTGCAGCTGCCCTGCCCATGCCACAAGGCTCATTCCCTGTCAGGCCCTGCCTGGACCCCCCTCCCAGGTGCTCTGCTTCTCCCTCGGGTCAGCTGAGGCTCAGCTGGGGCCCTTAGGGCTAACATCGGAGTAACATCCTGGTATCGCAGCCACACTGATTGTCCCCCCTGTCCCCCAGTCATACTGCCTGAAGGTGAAGGAGATGGATGATGAGGAGTACAGCTGCATTGTGAGTGGATGCCCCCCCAGACCCCAGGGTAGCCCAAGTTGGTCAGGGAAGAGAAGGGGGCTGGGCAATTGGATTTTTTCTTTTCCTTTTTTTCTTCCTGTTTTTTTTGGGCCACATTCAGTAGTGCTCAGCACTCAGGAATCACTCCTGGGGGCTCAAGAGACCACATGGGATGCTGGGGATCAAACCCACGTGCAAGTCCAAGGCCATCCTCCAATCTTATGGCTTTGGGACTGCACCTGGCAGTGCTCAGGAGTCACTCCTGAGGTGCTTTCGGGACCCCAGGCGCTGAGATGGAGCCCTAGCCTTCTTTAGGGAGCAGAGCAGCCCCTAGAGCTCCCTTCAGCCTGCTTGCTGCCTTGTAAACATCTAAAATTTGATTTTTGGGGCCAGAGCTCTAGCGAAGCAGGTAGGGCGTTTGCCTTGCACGCGCTAACCTAGGACGGACCACGGTTCAATCCCCCAGTGTCCCATATGGTCCCTCAAAGCCAGGGGCGATTTCTGAGCGCATAGCCAGGAGGAACCCCTGAGCGTCGCAGGGTGTGTGGCCCAAAAACAAAAGATATTTTGATTTTCATTTTTTTTAAGGGTAGGGCTTCTAAGAAGCTCTGGGGTCGTGGGCCGCTCTGGGCAGTGCCCGGCCTAGCAGTGTTGGGGATCAAACTCGGGCCTGCCTCGGCCATGCCAGGCATGGGGATCGGCCTTTGGAGCCCAACCCCTCAACTCAAGGCTTCCTCTGAACTGCCCCAATCTCTGCGTCCTGGCTGTGTGGCCGTGGCTGAGGACTGGTTCCCGCCAGGTCATCTCCACCCCGCCACCAGGAACCACAGCCTGCAGCTTTGGGGAAGCAGGACAGGGGTGGTGAGGTGGCGGCTGGGCTCAGGAAACTCATTGCCACCACCACCACCACCGCCCTGGGCCCTGATGCCTCTCCCTGCAGGCCCTGGGGGAGCCCCCGTACCGCGTAAGCACTGGCAACTACGAGTACCGCCTGATCCTGCGCTGCCGCCAGGAGGCCCGCTCCCGCTTCTCGCAGATGCGCAAGGATGTGCTGGAGAAGATGGAGCTGTTGGACCAGAAGCACGGTGAGGGGCGAGGGATGAGGGGCAGGTGTGGCCGGGTGAGGGGCTGGTCGAATCGAGGGTGGGGCAGGGCGTGGGTTCCAAGGGTGAGATGTGTCCAGTCCCCCACTCAGAGCCAACACTGACTCTCGCCCTCCTTGGGGACCCCAAGCTGGGCATCCTGGTGCTGCAGATTCTAGGATCCTCTTGCCCCGGACTGCCACCATCAGCCACCCACCCCAAGGCAGGGGTGTCCCGAGGGCTGCAGGGGAAGCTCCTGGCCCCACCCAGCAGTGTTCCCTTCACTCCCCAGTCCAGGACATCGTGTTCCAGCTGCAGCGCTTCGTGTCCACCATGTCCAAGTACTACAACGACTGCTACGCGGTGCTGCGCGACGCCGACGTCTTCCCCATCGAGGTGGACCTGGCCCACACCACGCTGGCCTATGGGCCCGGCCACGAGGAGTACACTGACGGTGAGGATGAGGAAGAGGAGGACACGGCCTCCAGGGAGCCCGCCAAGAGTGTGCGTGGGGCTCCCAGGCCTCTGGACAAGACTGGGAGCTGGTGTGATTCCTGAGTGCCCCCGTGGGGTACGCATCTGGGGGGGGTAGGGTGAGTGGGGGACCACCGCCTGGGAGCGGGGCCATGGAGCGCATAAAGGCCTACTGGCTTGGGGCGCCTGCCTTCCGCTCCTCTGTCCTAGCACTCGAACCCGGGCTTCTGCTGGGACCAGACGCTGGAGCCGCAGCCTGGGGCCCGGACATGGGCACTGTAACCCCAACCCCCGCTACCTAGTGCCCCTTTACCAGCCGAGCATCCATTGGTGAGCCCTTCCTAGACAGAGACAGGGCAGAGTGAGGGATGCAGGTGGTGATAGGAAGCCAGGGCCTTTTATTTCTTGGGGTCCCCTAGCCTACACCTGCAGGAAGTTGGGGGGCCACCTCATGCCCAGCCCAGCCTTCTGGCACCTTGGCGGCCTTTATTTATTTATTGGCCCCGCCCAGGTCGGCGGGGGCCGTGTGAATAAACTGATCAGTCTGCGTCTCTGGTCTTGTCTCTCTCTACCCCCTCCAGGGTTAGAAGAAGGACCCCACACCTATCAGGCCCTGAATGTGGGGTTCTGGGGGGTGGTTGGGTGCAGAACTCAGTCCAGGCTTAGCCCTGCCTCCTGCCAACTCTTGTGAGAACTTCCAGCAGGTCTAGAAACCTGGGACAGGCAGAACCAACCCAGAGCCCACGCCCAAGGGGAGATCACACCCCTATCTGTCTGGTGCCATGATAGGTACAGGGTCTGCTCTGGCCCAGACATGGTCCTGCAGCTCTGGGTCCAGCCCTCAACTTCTGCCCGAGCTCATTGTGCTGGTCCCAGACTTGGAGCTGTGACCCCTGGGCATCGGGCTGGCAGAAGAAAGCCCTGGGTCCCTAGTGCCAGGTGGCCATTCCCCAGGGTCTTTGGAGTAAATCACCCTTACTGCAGTTGGGGCACCATTCCCCCATGACCAGGATTCCCCCATCTTCGGGGCCAGCAGGACCTGGGGAAGCCTGTGTCCTGGGGGTGCCAGCGCCTTGGCCGGGCCTAGGACAGACCCCCAGACTGGACCCTAGTGACCCCAGACCTCCTGTGAGGTGAGATCCCCACTTCCCAATCCCACTCCCCCCTGGGAAGTTCCCAATCAGATGCCCCAGACCCAGACCTTGCTGCTCTGGCTTTATTTCCCATCAGTTACAAAAGTGAAACGGGCTGTGGCTGTGGGGTGGGGCTATCTCCATGCAGTGGAGAAGGAAAGAGGTTGAGGGGCTGGAGGTTTGTCCCGGTTGGGTGGGGGTGTCCAGCCCAGCTGGAAGTCTGTACTTCAGCCCCACCCGCACGGCCTGGAGGGGCTTGACCCAGGTGGTCTGTTGGAACTGCTCCAGCTAGGGGTGCGTTTTGCGCTCTGGGCTGCTGCTGCTGCTGCTGCTGCCGCCAGCAGAGATGGGTGCCTCAGCGGATGAGGGGTGCTGAGCGATCATTGGTGATGGTGGGGCGAAGCTTCACCGTGGCAAAGGGGTTTGTGCCCCTGGGGGGAAGGTTGAGTGAGGGGGGTCCCAGAGGCAGAGAACAGCCAATACCTCCCCTAAGCCCGTCTCCCTTCGCCCTCCCTGACCCTCCTTTCAGACTCACCGGGGGAAGAGTTCTGGGGGGTGCTGCTCCCAGGATGTGAGTTTCTGTGGGGTGGGGGAGCTGGGTTTTCGGAGGCACAGGGGAGGGACAAGCGAACCCCCACCCAATGTGTCCCCACCCTAGTGGTCAGAGCCTGTGGAGAAGCCTCTAGGCCAGAATGTCTCCACTTTTTGCCCCAAATGGGGGTGACCTTCGTCTCCCATTCTGCTTGGCCTGCCCCTCCTACTCCCCAAAACTGCTGAGTTCCCACAGTGGGGCCCAGACTCACCTTCCCGTTGTTGTGGGGCCCTGCGCTGCTGGAGCTGCCCCTGCGACTGTCAGGCAGGGGGGGCGGGGCGGGGCTGGGGGTGCGGCTGGGTGCCCGGCTGGGGGTGCGAGAGCGGGACTCCGAAGAGGGGACCCCCATGGGGTGGCCCGGCCTGTCCAGGAGGTCATCGAGGCTGTGGCTTCCCCGGAGCGGATAGGACCTAAGTCCAGATGGGGGAGGGGGGTCAGGGGGGCCTGCTGCTGGGTCCCCCAATACTTGGGCTCCAAGGCCACCCTGAGAAGAGGTGGGAATGCCCTCTGGGACCCCTCCACAGCAGCCCCCTCCCCAGTACCTGGAAGATAGATCGCTCATGGGGCTCATGGATGCCACGGGACTCAGAGGATTCAGGGAGCTCATGAGGTTCAGAGGGTTCAGGGGGCCCATGGGCGCCTCCTCCAGAGGTTTCACATAAGCCTCGGGGAACCAGCCACTCCTGGGGCGGAAACAGAGGGACCCTAAGCAAAAGGCCCCACGAGAGGCCGGAGAGATAGCATGGAGGTAAGGTGTTTGCCTTGCATGCAGAAGGTCGGTGGTTCGAATCCCGGCATCCCATATGGTCCCCTGAGCCTGCCAGGAGCGATTTCTGAGTGTAGAGCCAGCAGTAACCCCTGAGTGCTGCAGGGTGTGACACCCCCCCCAAACTAAAAGGCTCACGAGATGGGCCCAACCCTGGGGGGAGGTGGCGGATGGCCAGGGAAGTCTGCGGTCTTGCTGGCATTTAAAGCCCAGCCCTACCCCCCAAAACTGGCTGGGCCAGTAAGGAGGCACAGGTCACCCCAAGCCCCTCACACTCCTCCTCCTCCCCTGTGAGTCCGTGTGTGCACCTTACATGGGCACCCTCTCCCCAGTTCCACAGTCGCCCTGCACCATGCACTGTTGGACTCCTTTTTCTGGGCTCAGAGAAAGGGGATCCTCCCATTCCCCTTTATTGCTACCAGCCCCTGTTCTCTGCGGGTTCAGGGGAAGCCACCCCAGGAGCTGCCTTCAGTTTCTGGAATGTTCACACCTCACAGGATCCCTTCCTCCTACCACCTTTTAAATTTTGTTATTGTTTTGGGGCCACACCTAGGGACGCTCAGGGGTTCCTCCTGGTTCTGACCTCAGGCATCACTCCTGGCAGGCTCTGGGGACCAAAAGGGATCCCGAGAATTGAACTTGGGTCAGCCGTGTGCAAGGCCGATGCCCTCCCTGCTGTGCTATCTCTATCCTCGCTTTCTTTATTAACTTTTTTATTTTATTTTTTTATTTTTTTGGGGGGGGTCACACCAGCAGCTCTCAGGGGTTACTCCTGGCTCTACATTCAGAAATCGCTCCTGATGGGTTGGGGGAACCATATGGGATGCCAGGAACCGAACCCCTGTCTGTCCTGAATCAGTTGTGCAAGGCAAACACCCTGCTGCTGTGCTATCTCTCCAGCCCCTCTTTTTCTTTTTATTAAGTTTTGGGGCCACACAAGGCGCTGAGCTCCTAGTCTAGGCCCCACTCAGCCAGGCCTATTCCTGACTGCTCAGAGATCCCTCCTGGAGTTTCCAGGGTACCGTAGGGGAAGCCGAGGATGGAACTCAATGCAAGTGCAAGGCAAAGAAAGACCTTCCCCACTGTCCTGTCCATCGCTCCAGTCCCGAACCCACTTTTGAACATCTGTGGAGGCCCCTCATGAGAAATCACACTCCAGGGTGGGGTCTAGCCCAGCAGGAGCCTGATCCCCAGTCCCCACTTCCCCCAAGCACCTTGATGCTGAGTCTTTGCGCCTTCAGCACCCTATCCACCTCGCCCACCCCCCGAGCCAAGGAAGAAACTGAGCTTGTCTGCGTGGGGGGGGGGGGAAACAGGGGGTGCCCGGGGCCTGCCCACTCACGCGGAGGAGCCCTCCAGCTTGCCGTAGAGCCAGCCGTTCCGGGGTTCGGGTACCAGCACCTCCACCACGTCCCCCGCCGAGAAGCGCAGCAGCGTGTGGTTGGCGCCCTCGGAGTGCGCCACGAGCGCGCGGACCCTGCGGGCACCCCCGCCGGCGCCCCCGGGGCGCTCCCCGAAAGAGTGGGCGCGCGGGTGCGGGTTCGGGGCGTAGAGCGAGGCTGCGGGCGGCAGGGCAAGCGGCACACGTCGGGGCGGGCCGGGATACCGGTCCCCAGCCTCTCCCGGCCCCCCACGGCCGGTGCGCCCCCCAACTCACAGGCAGACGCGGTCCGCGGCAGGGACCGGCCCTCCGGCTCCAGCGGGCCCGCGGACCTGGCCTCGGGGGGCTCCGGGCCGTAGGAGCCGGAGCTGTGCCGGCTGCGGGGGGACCCGAACTCTGCCAGGGGCCGCGGGGGCTGCGGGGGGACACGGGCAGGGGCGGTGGGGCGCTGCGCCCTAGTCCAGCCCCCAGCCCCAGTCCCAGGCGTCGGCGTAGGGGTTCGGGGGGCGCCGGGCCAGCCACCAGGGGGGCGCCGAGCTGTGCCAGGGTCCCTGGGGGGGCGGGAGGCTCCAGGCGGAGGGTCGGAGGCCCCAGGGCCCCGCGAGGGGCACCCCGGGGGGCGCGAAGGGCGGCGGGGGTGCGAGAGGCGGCGGGAGCACCCAGGGCCTCACCATGTCCAGGCGGGTGGGCGTCAGGCGCCCCGAAGGGTAGGGGGGCCCCAGCAGGCCCGGGGAGTGGGCGCGCGAAGGCGCTCGGCTGGCCTCGGCCTGTTCCTTCCACAGCACCACGCGGTTCTGCAGCAGACCCCGGGCCTGGCGTTGGGGAGTTGGGGAACACGGGTCAGTCCCCCTGGGGAGCCCCAGAGATGTTTCCCCGTGGTGGTTCCACTCTACACCGCCTCCCGCACCCCCAAACTCAGCACAACTGGGGTTAAGAAAGTTCAAAGCAGGGGGATAGTTAGAGGGATAGCACAGGAGGGAGGGCTTCTGCCTTGCATGTGGCTGGCCCCGGTTCCATCCCCGGCATCCCATATGGTCCCCCGAGTCTGCCAGAAGTGGTTTCTGAGCGCAGAGCCAGGAGTAAGCCCTAAATACCGCCAGGTGTGACCCCCCCCCAAAAAAAAACAAAGGTTATCATGGGGGGGGGGCAGAGTGATATAGCAGGGAGGTAGGGCATTTGCCTTGCATGCAACCGAATCAGATCAGATTCAGGTTCAATCTTAGCATTCTATATGGTCCCCCAAGTCTGCAAGGAGTGGTTTCTGAGCAGCCAGTAGTAATTCCTGAGTGCCACCAGTGTGGCCCCAAACCAGAAAGAATAAAATTCAAAAAAAGAAAAGAAAGTTGAAGAAGAGCTGGAGTGGCAGTACAGCAAGTGAGGTGTGCGTCCTTACATGCGGCCAGCCCAAACTGAATTCCCAACACCACACAGGGAGGCTCCCCCGAGCCTGCCAGGGATGATCCCTGAGCACAGAGTCAGGAGGTAAGAAGAGCACAGAGCCAAGGAGTAAGCTGTAAGCACAACCAGGTGTGGCCAAAACCCAAAGAAATGAGTATAACAGCATTCCCAGGCTGGAGAGAGCCTCGGTGGGCAGAGTACTGCCTGGCGAGCAGGAGTCTGGTCTCAATCCCTGGCACCTCAGGGTGCCCTGAGCACTGCCAGGAGAGGCCCCTGAACAGTGCCAGGCAGGTTCCAAGCCAAAGAAATGAAAGTTAAGTCTCGATCGACTGCCCCGTAGACTGCACCACCCCCAACTCCTGACCCGGCACTGCAGGCCACTCAGTGTGGAACCCGAAACCAAGGTCCCTACTCCCCTTTTCCTGCCCATGCCCCAGTCCAGTGCTCCTCCCAAAGCACTGCGTGGCCTGTTTTGCCCCCTTCTCTGAGGAACCATGACCTGTAATAGCACCCCTTTCCCTGGCATGGGCCACAGTGCTATCCTTCGGTCACCCCTATCAATTATTACTACACAACAACTGCACTCTTTTCGCATTTCAGCCTCCCCCTTGCACCCCGGAAATCATGAGCGCTCCCTTCCATGGGGCTTTGCTAGGGTTCAAGTCACTGCCGATGCTTTTGGTTTGGGGGCAACACCCGTCAGTGCTCAGGGAAGACTCCTGATGGCCTGGGGGACCATATGGGGTGCTGGGGATTGAACCAGAGTCCACTACAGGCAAATCAGAGCCTTATTCGCCCCTATAATCTCTCTCAAGCATGAATGATCTTATTGAAGTCTCGCGAGAGCTGGTCATGGCAGCTGTTCCCATGAAGTCAGGGAACAGGGCACAGCTGGCCCGTCCATGCAGGATTGATCGCTGCTGCCAATCCCTTAGGAGTTTTAGGGAGCAATATGAGGAAGGCTGGGAGCCCACACAGGGACAAGGAGAGTCTCTCAGGGACACTCCTATTGTTCCCTGTGGAACAGTCAGCAGAATAACACAAGGCTGGGGGACACCAAAGGATTTGGGGCACTGAGGCAGGAGACAAGAGAGAGCCCATTACTCCTGATTTTGTGCTCAGGGATTGATCCTGGCTGGACACTGGAACCATGTGGGATGCCAGGGACCAGACTGCAGTCAGCAGGTGTAAGACCTTGACCCCTACACAATCTCTTTGGCCCAGCTGGATCTATTTAGAGAGAAGGTTTAAGAATCCTGGGGCCGGAACAGTGGCGCAGCAGTAGGGTATTTGCCTTGCATGCAGCTGACCTAGGATGGACCTCGGTTTGATCCCCTAGCATCCCATATGGTCCCCAAGCCAGGAGTGATTTCTGGGTGCATAGCCAACAGTAACCCCTGAGCATCACAGATGTGGCCCAAAAACAAAAACAAAAAAATCATGAACCCTGAAGCATTAACAACCTGGGGGTCAAACAAAGACAGAAAAATTCAGGGCTGGATGAGAGCACAGTGGTAGGGCATTTGCTTTGCATATGGCCGACCTGGGACGGACTCAGGTTCATCCTCAGTATCCCATATGTCCCCTGAGCCTGCCAGAAGCAATTTCTGAGTACAGAGCCAGGAGTAACTCCTGAGCGTTGCTGTGTGCCCCCCCCAAAAAAAAAACCTCCGTTGTGATTCTTTAAGAAGTGAACCAGGAGCCGAAGAGATAGCATGGAGGTAAGGCATTTGCCTTACATGCAGAAGGTCAGTGGTTCGAATCCCAGCATCCCATATGGTCCCCCAAGCCTGCCAGGAGTGATTTCTGAGCGTAGAGCCAGGAGTAACTCCTGAGCACTGTCGGGTGTGACCCAGAAACCAAAAAATAAAAAACAAATAAAGAAGTGAACCAATCTGGGGCCGGAGAGATAGCATGGAGGTAAGGCGTTTGCCTTTCATACAGAAGGTCATCGGTTCGAATCCCGGTGTCCCATTGGTCCCCCGTGCCTGCCAGGAGCAATTTCTTTTTTTTTTTTTTTTTTTTTGGGTCACACCCAGCAGTGCTCAGGGGTTACTCCTGGCTGTTTGCTCAGAAATAGCTCCTGGCAGGCACGGGGGACCATATGGGACACTGGGATTCGAACCAACCACCTTTGGTCCTGGATTGGCTGCTTGCAAGGCAAATGCCGCTGTGCTATCTCTTCAGGCCCAGGAGCAATTTCTGAGCATGGAGCCAGGAGTAACCCCAGAGCACTGCTGGGTGTGACCCAAAAAACACACACACACACACACACAAAAAAAGAAGTGGGGCCAGGAGAGATAGCCCAGCGGTGTTTGCCTTGCAAGCAGCCGATCCAGGACCAAAGGTAGTTGGTTCGAATCCCGGTGTCCCATATGGTCCCCCGTGCCTGCCAGGAGCTATTTCTGAGCAGATAGCCAGGAGTAACCCTTGAGCATTGCTGTGTGCCCCCACCCCCCCCCAAAAAAAAAACTCCGTTGTGATTCTTTAAGAAGTGAACCAGGGACCGGCAAGGTGGCGCTAGAGGTAAGGTGTCTGCCTTGCAAGCGCTAGCCAAGGATCAGGACCATGGTTCGATCCCCCGGTGTCCCATATGGTCCCCCCAAGCCAGGGGCATTTTCTGAGCGCTTAGCCAGGAATAACCCCTGAGCACCAAACGGGTGTGGCCCCAAAATAAAAAAAAAGAAAAAAAAAAAAAGAAGTGAACCAGGGGCCGGAGAGATAGCATGGAGGTAAGGCATTTGCCTGCATGCAAAAGGTCAGTGGTTCGAATCCGAGCATCCCATATGATCCCCTGAGCCTGCCAGGAGTGATTTTTGAGTGTGGAGCCAGGAGTAACTCCTGAGTGCTGTCGGGTGTGACCCAGAAACCAAAAAATAAAAAAACAAATAAATAAAGAAGTGAACCAATCAGTTGAAGCAGCAGAGAACAAGAGCAGAATAAGAGAATGAGAGAGGGGGGGAGAAGGAGGAGAAAGCAAAAGAGAGTTAGAGAGAAAATGCTAAAGCTATTATGTACACAGAGTAGGGTGCTTGCCTGCATGCAGACAACCGGGGGCTTGATTCCTAACATCTCCTTATAGACTCCTAGCATGGTCAAGAGTGATCCCTGGGGCCGGAGAAATAGCATGGAGGTAAGGCGTTTGCCTTTCATGCAGGAGGTCATCGGTTCGAATCCCGGCGCCCCATATGGTCCCCTGTGCCTGCCAGGAGCAATTTCTGAGCCTGGAGCCAGGAATAACCCCTGAGCACTGCCGGGTGTGACCCAAAAACCAAAAAAAAAAAAAAAAAAAAAAAGAGTGATCCCTGAGTGCAGAGCCAGAAATAAATCCTGAGCACTGCTATCTGTGGCCCAATAACAACAACAACAAAAAAAAAAAATGGGGGGGGGAGTGGGCCAGAGCAATAGCACATTGGGTAGGACATTTACCTTGCACACAGTCAACCCAGGTTCAATTCCCAGCATTTCCTATGGTCCCCCAAGACCACCAGGAGTAATTCCTGAGGGCAGAGCCAGAAATAACCCCTGAGTGCTGCTGGGTGTGACCCCAAAACCAACCAAACAACAACAAAGCAGAGGGACCAGAGCAATAGTACAGTGGATTCCCTGAGCTCACGGGGAGTAATTTCTGAGGGCAGAGGCAGGAGTAGGCCCTGAGTATTGCTGGGAATGGCTTAAAACAACATGGAGGAGAGGAGAGAGAGGGAGAAAAGAGGGAGAGGAAAGGATGAGGGGGGGTGCGAAGAGAGAGCATAGTGGTAGCGCGTTTGCTTGGCAGGCAGCCAACCCAAGACAGACGACGGTTCGATTCTCGGCATCCTATATGATCTCCTGAGCCTGCAAAAGCAATTTCTGAGTGCAGAACCAGGAGTAACCCCTGAGTGTTGCCAGGTGTGATCCAACACCCCCCCCCCCAAAAAAAAAGCAATAACCAACTCTTTAAGCAACTGATGTGAATGAAGAAACCAAACACAGGGCGAGAAACTGCCAACGATCAAGAGACAGAGGAAGAGGGATGGAGAGAGGAAGAAATCACACCCCCAAGAACCCAGAACTGCCAGGAAGGCTCAGGCGCTGCCCCCGTAAACTTCCTTTGCCCAGGAGGGCCTCACCCGGCCAAAGAAGTGCAGGAAGGAGTTGGAGAGTGTCAGGTGCTTCTCGGCCAGGAAGCGGTACCTCCTCTTCTCCTCCAGCTCCGCCGCCCGCTGGCTCGAAGACATGAAATTCTGCATCTGAACATGCAGCCGGTTCACACTTTCCTGCATGGAAAGGGTTCAATTGGGGGGGGGGGGGCTCCTAACCCACCCATTCCACGGTGCAGCTGTGCACCCCACCCAGTGCTATCTTCACTGCTGCCTGGAAGACCACCCTGATTGCAGGGGATGGGACGGCTGCCTCACCCTCCCTCGGGAGCATCTACATCCCCGTGAACCCCAGGCCTAGGAGGCAGAGTTGGGGGTCTGAGTCATTTCCTAGTACAGAGCTGCAGCTTTGGGGTTCACGGGAAGTTGAATGAGCAGAGAGATGTGTGTTTGGGGTACGGCGGGGAGCGAAGGGTCAAGCCTCACTCTGGGAATGGGGTGATGCCAGGTGAAGGAGCTCAGGCGAGGTCCCCCTTATCCCCCCTCTAGGTCCTGCACCTTCATCTCTCGGGCCTTCTTGTCCCTCTTCCGTTCCAGGTGCCACAGGTCCGACTTGCACTTCTCCAGGTTGGCCACTTGGTGGCGGTACTCGAGCTCATACTGCTGGCGGCTGTCCTTGGTTAAGACAGAGGGAGACCCCCCATGTCAAAATAGTAGGTGAAGCGCCCGGTTAATGGTACAGAGCACTGGACGAGGACTGGGCAGACAAGGGCTCGTCAACGTAGCTGTCTATCAAGTGGGGAGCGGCAGTGCCTGTGTGTGCTGGGCCGGGTTCTGGGGATGTAAACTTACTTTTTTGGGGAGGCCTCACCTTTTGGGATGGTGCTCAGGGGTTACTCCTGGCTCTGAGCTCAGGAATCAATCCTGGCAGATTTGGGGGACCATATGGGATGTCGGGGATGGAACCCGGGTTGGCTGTGTGCCAGGCAAACGCCCTCCCCACTGTGCTATTGCTCCAGCCCCCAGACTCACTTTGATGTACTGCATATCTAGCTTGGTGTTCTTCTCCATGTGTTGCAGCAGGTCCCCATGGAAAGTTTGAACCTGGATGGAGAGCAGGTCTGGGGCTATCTGGGCGACCACATCATTCCTAAGAAACAGGTCCCTGGCAACCGCCCCTGGTCAGCTCTGGGTACCTGACTCCTGGGCACCTTATCTCACAGGTCCAAACACCAGAGAAATGGACATGATAAAGTCTCCAGTGGGTGGGAGTCAAAAAGGCCCAATAGGGGATCAAAGGAAAACCCCCTTTCAAAAAAAAAAAAAAACCCAAACAAACCCTGGAGCCAGAGTAGAAGCGTAGCAGTGAGGACATCTGCCTTGCACAGGGCCAACCTAAGTTCAACTCTTGGCATCCCATATGTTCCCCTGAGCCTGCCAGGAGTAATTTCTGAGCTCAGAGCCAGAAGTAACCTCTGAGCGCCTCTAGGGATAGCCCCAAAACAAAACAACCAAAAACAACAACAAAATCCAAAGCAACACATAAAACCTTCATATGGATCTATTTCATTTTCTTTTTCTTTTTTTGTTTTTTTGGTTTTTGGGTCACACCCGGCAGTGCTCAGGGGTTCCTCCTGGCTCTATGCTCAGAAATCGCTACTGCCAGGCAAACACCCTACTACTGTGCTATCTCTCCGGCCCGATCTATTTCATTTTCATGGGGCGATAGCACAGTGAGGAGGGCACTTATGTTGCACATGGTTTTTCTGGGTTCAATTCTTGGCACCTCATAGGATCCTCCAAGCACCACCAGGAGTGATCCCAAGAGAAGAATCAAGACTGAGCGCTGCCTGGTGTGACCCAAACAAACAAACAAAAGAATCAGGAGTAAGCCCCAAGCACCACCAACATTGCATGGTGTGGAGCTCTCCCAGACAAAAGCAAACAATTTCTTTTAATAAAAAACATCCCCCCCCAGGGGGTAGCACAGTGGGTAAAGTGCTTGCCTTGCACAGTGGCCAACCTGGGTTCAATCCCCAGCATCCCTGTATGCCAGGAGTGATTCCTGAGAAGGAATAAGCCCTGAGCAGCACCAGGTGTGGCCCCAAAATAAAAACAAACAAACAAACAAATAAAAATAGAAACACCCTCTGCTGTTCACGAACTGTCAACTCCATCTGCTTTCTGTGTGTTGTCTTCTCCGAGTGTGGTCAGGAATTTCTGACCCATTTTCAGAAGCCAGCTCAGGCAGCCCTCTCCCCGCTGGCACAGTTCAAGCACTGGCATTTGGTTTCTGAGATGCACACAGGAATGTCTGCTCCCAGCCGCACCCACAACTGCTTGGGTTGAACTATTTTGTTTTTGTTTTGGGGCCACATCTGGTGATGCTCAGGGGTTACTCATGCTATGCACTCAGAAGATCGCTCCTTGCTTGGGGGACCATATGGATGCTGGGAATCCAACCCATGTCCTAGGTTAGGAGGTCCGTTCTAGGTTAGCCACATGCAAGGCAAACGCCCTACCACTTGTGCACCTGGGTTGAAGTCTATGTCTGTGCTCCAATCTGACCTAGCTCCCTGTTTCCAATTGCACCCTCACCCTCCTAACGAGTGTGTCCTGAAGAATGGACTCAAAATCCTCAGAAAGGCACTTGCAGAGCACTGTGAGCTGAGTTTTCTGGAAACGTTTAAGAATAATGGGGCTGGAGAGATAGCATGAAGGTAAGGCATTTGCCTTGCATGCAGAAGGACAGTGGTTCGAATCCCGGCATCCCATATGGTCCCCCAAGCCTGCCAGGAGCGATTTCTGAGCATAGAGCCAGGAGTAGCCCCTGAGTGCTGCCAGGTGTGACCCAAAAACTAAAACAAAATTAAAAAAAAAAAAAAGGAAAGAAAAGAAATTACTCTTGGTAAGCTGGGGGTCATGTGGGATGCAGGGGGTTGACTGCATGCAGGGCAAATGTCATCCCCCTGTGCTATTGCTCTGGCCCCTAGGCCAAATCTGATCTCTCCTTAACACTCTTCCCACATCTACCTACTGGTCCCAACCTGGTCACCCTCTCCTTGTATGGAAATAGCTCCCCCAACTGACTTTTCTGCATCTGTTTTGGCCCTTCTGATAGGAGCCAATCAATACTATGGAAATAAAGCTCATGCTGTGAAAATTAGTTTGAATTTTCTTTTACGACCATAGCACTTTGGGCGAGGGATGCTTGCTCTGCATGTGACTGACCTGCATGCTTCCCTAGCACTGCATAGGGTTCCCAGTCCCCATCAGAAGTGATCTCTGAGAACAGAGCCAGGAGTAAACCCTGAGCACTAGCGGGGGTGTTTCCCCCACCACCACCAAAATAGAAAAATGTCATTTGCATTAGTTTTCTCCAAAATCACAGAGGCCTAAGGGAGCCCGAGAGATAGCACAGCGGTAAGGGCATTTGCCTTGCACACAGCCGATCTGGGATGGGAAGTAGTTCGAATCCAACATCCATATGGTCCCTCAGCCTGCCAGGGAGCAATTCTTGAGCACAGAGCCAGGAATGACCCCTGAGCACCACCAGGTGTGGCCCAAAAACCAAAAAAAGAAAAAAATATTGCAGGAATAAATCTTATCTAAAGATGATCATAAAAAGATAAATAAAATGATCATAGAATTGAAAAATGATAAAAAAAAACACATTATGAAGAGATGGGGCAAGAGAGGAGGCACTAGAGGTAAGGCGTCTGCTGTGTCCCATATGGTCCCCCAAGCCAGAGGCAATTTCTGAGCTCATAGCCAGGAGAAACACCTGAGCGTCAAACAAGTGTGGCCGCCCAAATTTTTTTGAAAACAAAAACAGAAACAAAAACATTATGAAGAAAAATAAGAGAGAAATACATACCATGTTCATGGATCAGGAGACTAGTATATTTTAGAATGAACATTAATTAATAGATATGTACAATTTGCTTTCTTATTCTCCTCTTTTGTTTCTGTGCTTGGGGCCACACCCAGAGGTGTTCAGGGCTTACTCCTGGCTCTGCACCAAGGAATCACTCCTGGTAGTGTTCGATGAACTGCATGGATTTGTGAGGGATGGAATCCAGGTCAGCTGCATGCAAGGCAAGCACCCTCCCCACTGTGCTATCGCTGTAGCCCCACCTTGGTCTAAGTAAGTCATAAAAACTATCTTGCTTCAGGACCAGAGCGATAACACAGCGGTAGGACATTTGCCTGGCATGCAGCCAACCTGGGACGAACCCAGGTTCAATCCCCAGCATCCCATATGGTTCCCCGAGCCTGCCTAGGAGCAATTTCTGAGCTCAGAGCCAGGAGTAACCCCTGAGCACAGCTGGGTGTAGCCCCAAACCAAACAAAAAGAATCTAAAATAAAAAAAAAAAATTATCTTGCTTCACTAAAAATCAAACAAACTGTAATATCTGTTCCTCAGAGATATGATTAAGGAGGGAAAAGACTAACTCCAGACTCGGAAAAACAATTTCTCATGGTTATGTTTACATCCTAACAAAAGGGTGCACATGCCTTAGTAATAAACTCTAAGTCAACAAACACACACACACACACACACACACACACACACACAGAGATAAAAGGCAATTGGCTCAACAAACCATCTCAAGCAAACACACATTAGTAACAATGCCCCGTAAATCCATTAAAAGGCATTCATTAGTCCTCAGAACATACACTGCAAAAGCCCCAGCAACTTTACAACATCTCCATGGCAGCAACTCAGATCAACATCATGGGTCACACTGCTAAGGAAACACCATCAGCAGCCATGGCCCTGCGCTGAGTGGCAGGAAGAGGCACATTAAGAGTTCGAGAACTTTCTGGGGCTGGAGAGATAGCATGGAGGTAAGGTGTTTGCTTTGCATGCAGAAGGACGGTGGTTCGAATTCTGGCATCCCATATGGTCCCCCGAGCCTGCCAGGAGTGGTTTCTGAGCATGGAGCCAGGAGTGACCCCTGAGCGCTGCTGGGTGTGACCCAAAAACCAAAACCAACCAACCAACCAAACAAACAAACAAAAAAAGAGTTCGAGAACTTTCTAGAACTTCTGGCAAATTCTGATAAAGCTAACTACATGAGCACCCTCTGACCCAGAAATTCCATGGTGAGAGAAATGAAAACGTCTCCATACAAGAAACACTGTTTCCAGGAAGTTCTCAAGTGGGGCTAATCCTTACAACCCCACAGCAGGAGAGGAGAGGAAGTTCAGACTAGCTCTGACCCTGCAACCTGAGGTAATAATGTTCACCCCACCTTACCCAGGTGACAGGAGGGCAGGGTGCCCACAAACACACACCAGACATGTTTTAGAACATGCAGAATTCAGCACTGGGAAGAGAAGTCAGAAAATTGATCCCAGGCATTGGGGAGATAGCACAGAAGGGGAAGGCATTTATTGGCCACGCATGCAGCCAACACAGGCTCGATCCCCAGCACCAGATATAGGGTCCCCTGAGCCCTGCCAGGAGGGATTCCTGAGCACTGCTGAATGTGGTCCAGAAACCAATAAATAAATAAATATCCGAAAAGAGAGATAGATATTGAGCATTTATATCCAGATAACAGGCATCCTTAGAGAAACAATAAAAGGTAGAAAGAAAGAAAGAAAGAAGAAGAGAAAGAAAGAAAGAGAAAAGAAAGAAAGAAAGAAAGAAAGAAAGAAAGAAAGAAAGAAAAGAAAGAAAGAAAGAAAGAAAGAAAAAGAAAGAAAAGAAAAAGAAAGAAAGAAAAGAAAAAGAAAGAAAGAAAAAAAGAGAAAGAAAGAAGAAAGAAAGAAAGAAAAGAAAGAAGAAGAAAGAAAGAAGAAAGAAAGAAAGAAAGAAAGAAAGAAAGAAAGAAAAAGAAAGAAAGAAAAAAAGAAAGAAAGAAAGAAAAAGAAAGAAAGAATAAGAAAGAAATAAAGAAAGAAAAAGGAAGAAAGAAAGAAAAAAGAATGAAAGAAAGAAAAAGAAAGAAAGAATAAGAAAGAAATAAAGAAAGAAAGAAGAAAGAAAGAAAGAAAGAAAGAAAAGAAAGAGAAGAAAGAAAGAAAGAAAGAAAGAAAGAAGAAAAAAAGAAAGAAAGAAAAGAAGAAGAAAAAAGAAAGAAAGAAAAAGAAAAGAAAGAAAGAAAAAAAAAAAAGAAAGAAAGAAAAAGAAAGAAAGAAAGAAAGAAAGAAAGAAAGAAAGAAAGAAAGAAAGAAAGAAAGAAAGAAAGAAAGAAAGAAAAAGAAAAGTGTAGGTGTAACAATAATTACAAAGAGATAGCATGTAGATAGGGCACTTGCCTTGCACGCAGCCCATCTGGATTCATTCCCTTGAATCCCATATGATTGTTCCCAAGCACCACCAGGAGTGATTTCTGAATGTAAAGCCAAGAGTAAGCTCTGAGCACCACCAACTGGAGCCCAAACTGCCTCTGGAGAGATAGCACAGCTGTAGGCCGTCTGCCTTGCATGCGCTAGCCTAAGACAGACCACATTTCGATCTCCTGGCGTCCCATATAGTTCCCCTCACCAGGAGCAATTTATGAGCGCATAGCCAGAAGTAACCCCTGAGCATCACCAGGTGTGGGCTAAAAAGAAAAACAAATAACAACAACTAAAAACCCAACACCCCCCCTCCAATCTATAATCCAAGGCAACTTTGTTTAAAACTAAAATAAAGGACTAAAATATCTATCTAAAGAGGAAACAGACTATTGACTGATACTGAAAAAAAATCTGGGACATGTTCTAGAAAAATGACAATATATATGGGGAAAAAATCTTTTTGGCATCTAGGCAAACACACACACACAAGATTTAAAAAAATGTATAATTTAGGGACACACACACACAAGATTTAAAAAAAATGTATGATTTAGGGTCTGGAGCACAGCAGGGAGGGTGTCTGCCTTGCACACAGCTGACCTGGGTTTGATCCCCTGGCATCCCATATGGTCCCCTGAGCTTGCCAGAGGTGATTCCTGAGTTTGGAAGCCTTGCACACGACCCAGCCAGGTTCAATCCCCAGCATATCATACAGTTCTCTGAGCCTGCCAGGAGTAATTTCTGAGTACAGAGCCAGGAGTTAACCCTGAGTACCATTTGGGTATGGCCCAAAAATCAACTAACCGGAGGCCAGAGAGATAGCACAGTGGTAAGGCAAATATTTGCCTTGCATATGGCCAACTCGGGAGGGACCCGGTTCGATTCCTGGCATCCTATAAGGTCCCCCAGCCTGCCAGGGGTGATTTCTGAGTGCAGAGCCAGGAGGACCCCTGAGCTCTGCTGGATGTGACCCAGAAACCTATCAATCAATAAAGTTTAAAAACAAAAACCCAACTAACCAAACAAACAAGCAAGTTAGATTGGAGTCAGATAGGAGGGCACTTGCCTTGCCTGAGACCTGGGTTCAATTCTCAGCATCCCCTATGGTTCCCATGAGCCCTGCCAGGAGTGACCCCTGAGCACAAAGCTAGGAGCAAGCCAGGATCACTGCTAGGTATGGCCCAAAAACTAACAAAAAAGATGCATGTTATCAAGGGTATCTGATGCATCCAAACACATCTTTCCACGGGGGTGAGGGGTGGGAGCCCTTTGTAGTCAAGGCCAGCCACCAGGAGAGTCACTGGGGAAGCTTTGAGCATCACCTGAGCATCACCTGAGTAACCCCCAAGCATCACCAGGTATGGCCCCCAAAAGAAAACAAAATAAATAATAATTGCACAGGTTGGGGCCCGGAGAGATAGCACAGCGGCATTTGCCTTGCAAGCAGCCTATCCAGGACCTAAGGTGGTTGGTTCGAATCCTGGTGTCCCATATGGTCCCCCGTGCCTGCCAGGAGCTATTTCTGAGCAGACAGCCAGGAGTAACCCCTGAGCACCGCCAGGTGTGACCCAAAAACCAAAATAATAATAATAATAATAATAATTGCACAGGTTGAAGACCTCAAGGGGCTTTTCCTTCTGAGGGGAGCATAGGCCCATGAGCTGTTGAGGAAGAGGAACACCCACTCCTCCGTCTACCCCCAGAGCACTAAACAGCATGTCAGGCAACTTCACTTTTGGGGGCCTCCTCAGTGGTATTCAGGAGACTTCAGGCCCCGCCAGTGTTCCAGGGTTCCTGGGCATGTGGCTCAGTGCTGGGTCCCTGACTACGGAATCAAGCAATGTCTGGACTTGAACCAAGTCTACTACCTGCAAATCTGTCTTTTATTAATATTATTTTTTGGGTATTTGGGTCACACACCCAGCAGCACTCAGGGGTTACTCCTGGCTCTACACTCAGAAATCGCCCCTGACAGGCTCGGGGGACCATATGGGATGCCGGGATTCAAACCACCGTCCTTCTCATGCAAGGCAAATGCCTTATCTCCATGGTATCTCTCCGGCCCTTTTATTAATATTTTGATGGGAGGGGCACACACACAATGCTCGGGGCTTACTCCTGCCTCTGCACACACTCTCCTGGTAGGCCTGGGAGACCTTGTGGAGTGCCAGGGATCGAACCCAGGCCAGCCACAGTCAAGGCAAGTGCCCTTCCCTGTGTCCTGTTGTTTCATCCTGTGCTGAAGCCAGTACTGTCTCTCCTGCCCTCAGTGTCTCTAGAAAAACCCCAGGGCCGGAGAGATAGCACAGCAGTAGGGCATTTGCCTTGCACACCGCCAACCTGGGATAGTCCCAGGTTCAATCCCTGGCATCCCATATGATCCCCGAGCCTGCCAGGAGCGATTTCTGAGTGCAGAGACAGGAATGACCCCTGAACATCACCAGGTGTGGACCCCCAAAGAAAGTTCCAGCATGCACGGGACCGGGCATGAAGGGAGGAGCACCAACCACAGCCCACCCTGCCAACAAAACCCACAGCCACAACCCTCCTGCCCCTCCCAGGGGTCCCCTATAGTCCTGCTTAAGAGCTGGGACCTGAATCTGCTCGTCTCTGGGGCCTGAGGACAAAGGCATAAGCTGAACTGCACCCAGAGCATTTGGTCTCCCCACTCTGTGTGTCCTCTGAGGGTCTTGCGTTGGGGACACATGGGTGTCCCCCTTTACTTGGCTCCCCTCCTGGACAGGGCAGGACTTGGATAAAGGCCTTACTCTGCCTCTGTGCTCAGGAATCACTCGGGGACCCTATGGGATGCAGAGGATCAAACCCAGGTCTGCCGCATGCAAAGCAAGTACCCTTCCCACTGTGCTATCACTCGGGACCCCAAGGCCAGGATGGTTCCTAGAGGGTGAGCCCTGGTGGGACTTGTTCTGAGGACACATCAAGTCACCAGACCCAGGACAGAAAGTGATGACCTTCTGGGGTGAGCTTTGCTCTGTTGCCACACCCCAAGTGGTGGCAATGGCTTTGCAGAGAACCCCAAATTGTGTGGGCGGTTTACAGTGTGCAGAGAAAGGAAGATCTTCCTTTTCTGCTGAGACATCTGTTGCTCATTTTTCTCATAACTAAGCTGAGTTCTGTCCTTTATGGGGTTCCCCACAAAGAGTAGCTGTCTCTCTGGGCACAGGAGACCCACAGACTGTCGCAGAGGAGAAACTTCCTCCCAGTATATGTCTCACTCAGCTCACCAACATGCACAAGAAGCTTTATCAAGGAGGGTCCTGGTGATCAAGCCCACTTCACAGACAGGCAAAGTGAGGCGGGAGCATTAAGGGGCTTGTCTGGGCCCAGAGAGATAGCACAGCAGCGTTTGCCTTGCAAGCAGCCAATCCAGGACCAAAAGTGTTTGGTTCGAATCCCGGTGTCCCATATGGTCCCCCATGCCTGCCAGGAGCTATTTCTGAGCAGATGCCAGGAGTAATCCCTGAGCATCGCTGGGTGTGGCCCAAAAACAAAAAAAAAAAGGGGGTGGGGCTTGTCCAAGGTCACCAGGCACCTGCCCAAAGGCAGAGTCTGAGCCCCCCCTTTTTTTTTGTTTTTTGGGTCACATCTGGCAGTGCTCAGGGGTTACTCCTGGCTCTATTCTCAGAAATCGCTCCTGGCACGCTCGGGGGACAATATGGGATGCCGGGATTTGAACCACTGTCCTTCTGCATGCAAGGCAAATGCCCTACTCCATGTTATCTCTCTGGCCCCAAGTTGAATCTGACTCAGTTTCCTCCTCTGCCACAGGGGGTGGCTGGGACCTTGGACTTCATTGGCCCTAAATAGAGGGGGGCCCAGGTGCATGGAGCAGCCTTGGCAGGACCTAGCTGTGGGGACCCCAAACACTTTCCCTGCTCCTAGCTCCCGGAATCGCACTCACCACCACTTCCAGGTCAGAGTTCAAGTGTCGATGGGTGTCTGACATCTGCACCAAGATCTCCCCTGGGAACACAGAGGAGTGGCCTCAGGGGGCAGCGTCCCCACTTTCCGCCCAACTTTTAGGACCAAAGTCCGGGGTTCACATCCTTCTTCTGTGGGAGTGGTAGGGAGGGGCTGGGGTGCTGGAGACTCTCCAGGATGTCAAGATGAAAAAGGCTCCCCCAGGGCGGAGTCCTAGCACAGTGGGGAGAGCATTTGCCTGGCACATGGTTGATCCAGGTTTGATCCCCGGCATCCCGTATGGTTCCTGAATGCAGAGCCAGGAGTGACCCCTGAGTGTCCACAGGGTGTAGCCACAAACAAAAAACAATCAGCAGCAGCCAAAGGTGCTCGCTACTTGGGGTTCCTGGTGGGGGTCTGAGGGTGGGCAGGGGGGAGGGGACGGGGCTCACCCAAAACCTGGGAGGTGGAGCTCAGCAGGGCCTGTTCCCCGATCTTCTGGATGGCAGAGAAGTAGACCTCAGCAGCCTCAGACAGAGCTGGGGGTGGGAGGACAGAGGGGTGAGTCCTCCCCTCCCCCACTCACACCCTCCTCCTGTGCAGGAACTCCAGAGGAGCAAGTGACAAGGAAGGAGCTTCGGGGGCCAGAGAGATAGCATGGAGGTAAGGCATTTGCCTTTCATGCAGAAGGTCGGTGGTTCGAATCCTGGCATCCCATATGGTCCCCTGAGCCTGCCAGGAGTGACTTCTGAGTGTAGAGCCAGGAGTAACCCCTGAGCACTACTGGGTGTGACAAAAAAAAAAAAAAAAGGAGCTTCGGGGTGGAGGGGAGACAAGGGGGTCCTTAGGGGGTCCAGCTAGGGCTGGAGCAGGAACACAGTGGGGGTCTGTGCCATGGGGTATGGACCTCTGCAGGTGCCCATGAACAGGTGAGGGGCACAGGATAGGCCAAGAGGGGGCAGTGGCTACTGATGATGACCTCACAGGGGAGAGGAGGTTGGAGTCCTGGGGGGTGTGTCTGCCCCTGGGGGGGAGGGAGGAGTGCTGGGAATGGAGGGAGCAGCTGCGAGAGGAACCTATAGCCAGGTGGGGTTCAGGTATAGGGTGAGGGTGGGCAGGTATGAACAGAGGAAGGGGTACAAAGAGGAGTTGGGGCACAGGTGCGCTGACACAGGGCCTGATGCTGCTTCTCAAATTAGGGGGCCTGGGACAGTGCAGCTCAGTGAGGGGCTCTGGCTGCAGGGGGCTCAGACGGGACTCTTGGGGGGCCAGTCTGGCTCTCACCGTGGAAGGCGCGGAGGTAGTTGTTGCCAAGGTAGACCAGGTTCTCCAGAGCAGGATTGAACTGCTCCATGATGCTCTGCACGAAGTTGAAAGTTGGTGGAGTGTAGGTACCGCATGTACCAGCAGCACCCCCTAGGCCAGAGCAGCCTCCAGACTCTAGGAGGGGGGGCCCTTCTGGAAAGCCAGGCTCTGGGCTTCAGGGGTCTCCAAGCACCTCTCTATCCCCCAGTAGGCTAGTCTCTCTTTAGTCAGCTGCTGTTCACACAGACTTCTACACTGGGGAACTGTGTCCCCAACACCAGCCACCTGGAAGGTGCCCCCAGAACCCCAGCTGTTGAGGCTGCCTCAAGGACAGGACATGTGGCCAGACTGGCCCTTGGGGAAGACCCCAAAGGTGGGTGTGGCCTGAGGTTCTGATTCAAGCCCTCATGGCCCCTTGCCCTCCCCAGGCTTCAGTTTGCTGATCTATTTAGTGGGGCGATTTGATCACCTATCAAAGGGGATCCCCAGGGGGTCACTACTTATCAATGGAGGTGGAAGGGGGAGCAGGAAGTTAGAGTGGGGGTCTGAAATAACCAGGCACCAAGTAGGGCAGGGGTTGGGGGCTCCAGTTGGAGACATGCGGTTCCCTGGAAGCCTGAGAGGGCTGGGAACGGTGCTTCCCAAGAGTGGAGCTCGAGGCCCTGCCGGCAACCCCAGCTCCTGTCCAAGACATTTCTCTGCCCCCTGAATTGGGGAACTCACCTTGTAGATGGTCATGGTGGATCTGTAGAACTGGTCCATCCTGGTGGCTTTGGGGGCCACGCCCGTGCTGGCCGGAGGCTGGGGGCGCAAGGCAGCGGGCGGGCGGGGAGCTGCGGGGAGCCGAGTGGAGGTGGGAGCCGAGTCTGGATCTGGCGAAGCTGTGGTTTAATTATTTACCGGTCGGGATGTCAGCAGGTGATCTGGGGCGTAACCAGACCCCGGAGGCCGCATCCTGTGACGCGCGTTTCGTGTGACCCGCCTTCAATTATTTACCCTCCCAGCAGCCAGTGGGCAGAGCTGTGGGTACTGCCACCCAGAGTTCGTGGCTTCGCCTTGCCCACGGGGACCCCGACTTCCTATTCTGCGTGTATTTGTCTGGGGCAGGGGTCTCAGACTCGAGGCCAGCGGGCCGTTTGCGGCACTCTGTACAACATTTTGTGGCCCTGCCCTAGAGGAATCTTTTTTGTTTTGTTTTGTTTTAGTTGTTTGGGTCACGCACCCCCAATGTTCAAGGCTTACTACTGACTTTGCACTCAAGGATCACCCTGACTTTGCCTCCTGCGGCCCCCAGGTAAATTGAGTTTGAGACCCCTGGTCTGGGAGGACCCTCCGGACCTGGCATCTCCTGCAAAAGGATTCTGATCTTTAGCTGTGCCCTGAGGTCGAGGCTGGGGGTGACCCCGTATCTGGGGTACAGGAGCAAACCGCACAGACCCTACAGGTGCCCAGACGATGGGGGTGCGATGGAGCTGGACTTTGCCCTCTCCAGGCAGGCAACCGGGGTTCCCCTTCTCTGTGGGCAGGGTACCCTGGCTGGTCCCTCTGAGCACCCATACGAGGGCAATTTGGCGTAGGTTGCCCCCATTCGGGGAGCATGGAAAACAGTTGGGCAGGGGTCCAGGGAGGTGGTGGCGGGACAGGCAGGGTGAGGTGGGGTGGGGTGGAGCGTCACACATGACACAGCTGAGCAGAATCACACAACGGTTTATTTCACAGTTTGGGGGCACCAGCCCCGGGATCCCTCCCCATCCAGCACCTGTCAACAGAGACAACCTTTGAGAGTTGTGGAGAGCCAAGGGCGGGGTGGATGGAGGGGTACAGGCGGAGGGTGTGTCGAAGGGCAAAGTTGAATGGGTGCCCCATGCCCCAGCCTGTACTCCCCACAAACTAGGGGGGTTGCTGGCCCAGACTCTGATCCCCCATAGATCCTCAGGGAGGCTGGGCAGGGGCGCAGCCGGGCCTGGAGTGTAAGACATGGGGTTAGTGTCCTGCTGGTCAGGGCGACAGCAAGGCTGGGGAGACTCCTGAGCCCCGAAATGTCATTGGAGGGGCGCAGGGACACGCAGGAAAGGGGGGGGCCCAGCTCAGGGCGACAGCAGCAGCTGAACAAGCTTCTGGAACTGGTCTCGGTGCTCGTGGATGTAGACCTCGGTCTCCCACAGGGCATTAACCAGGACTGCGTCGCTCACTTCATCCAGCATGATGTCCGTGCCCAGCTGCGGATTCAGCCTTCGGGTGCGAGACCAGGGTCAGGGCAGGGCAGCGGAGGGCAGAGCAGGGCAGGGCAGGGCAGAGCAGGGCGGGGTGCCTACCTGAAGTACTGGGTTTCCACCATCTCGCACCAGGCGCGGGCCCGGTCCACAGCGCGTCCATCAGGGTCTGTGCACTGTAGGAACAAGCCTGTGAGCTGCAGTTCCCATGTTGCCAGCAAAGGGGGCATTGTGTGGTCCTTGCAGGGGGCAGGCCAGAACCCCAAGATGGAAGGGTCTGGCCCCCATCCCATGCCCCAATATTCTGGGCTTCTGCATGGGGCTCTGGGGGTAGGGGTACCCGGAAAGGTCAAAGATCCCACCACCGGTGGTCACCGAGGATCCCAGCTCCTCCCAGCTCAGAAGATGCACAGAGCCATGCCGGTTCTAGGACACTCCAGGGCCCACCAGATGGGAGGACAGGTGTCCCCAGAGACTCACACAGTCCACAACCATCTTGCCCAGTTCTTTGGCCCCAAAAACTGTCTTGGCCAGTTCCCAGGGGTTGCTGGGGCGGAAGATGTCCACGCAGGTCACGGGCACTTGGGGAGACCGTCCTGTCCCCAGAGACACCACCACGGAGAGTTTCTTCACCTTGCTTCCCTGGCCCTGTGGGCATGGGGTGAGGGGCATCAGAGCTGCCTTACCCGAGATCCCACCATGGGTGGGTGTGCACAAGAAAACCTAAGGCCAGGGCAAGCAGGTCTCCAGGGGCATTATAGTAACCCTCACCCCCCAAAGAGGACCCCTATAGTGACTCCCATCAGGGCATGGAGCCTGCCTACCCTGTCTGGCCCCTGGGGGTGCCTCTTTCCTCCTGATCAGGGAGCCTGCACCACCCTAAGGGCACCCGTTTCTTCTCCAGGCCTTGCTTATCTGGCCCCCAGGGGTCCCACATTTCTAGAAGCTCCAGCCCTGGCCTCCCACCCCCAGCATCCAACTTCCTGAAGCCCCTGTGGGAACAGCAGAGCCTGGGAAGGCGCAGACACAGCAGCGTTATGTGAGAGCCAGAGCTGGTGACGGGCTCAGGAGGCTTTGTGAGGAATTGGGGACATAGCAGGGATGAGTGGGGTGGGGGTACAGCCTCCTGATTGCACAAAGTGGCCACACACACAGCAACCACTGCTCCTGGCCCTCAGCCTCTGGGGAAGAGGTTCCCTTTGCCCAGAGCCAGCAATGCCCACCATTATGGCATGGGCCTTGTGCATGGGGAGGAGGGCCCTTATTGTGGACCATCTTCCCAGATGGGGGGCTGTCTACCGTTCCCCACTAACAGTAGACACTGTCCATGGATCCAAACTGCCCTGGGGCAGTCCCCAGTGTCCCTGTGAGCTCTCTGTCAGCAGACACCCCAATCCAGCTGCTCTGGGCCTGGGGAAACCTGCCTGAGGGCTGAGGAGATGGCTCAAAGTGGGGGGTCCCCCATCTCATGGGGTACCGAAAACCCTAGGACAACCCCAGCACCTGCCAGGAGTAGGCTCATAGCACTGCACAGTGTGGCCCAAATCTCCCCAAAACAGTTTCCAAGTGCACCCAGGATTGGGCAGACCCTCTCCCTCTGCCCCTCTGAGGTCCTGAGTGAGGAGTGTGGGGGGTCCACCCCCCCATGCCTTCACCTTGCGGATCAAGTCCTGGTTGTACTCATGGATCTCAGTCATGGCGTCCAGCGTGGGGTTGTTGGCCAGCAGCCCCCCATCCAGGAAGCGCCCGTTGGGCCTGAAGTAGGTGGGGGCTGCCCCGCTGCTCCGGGCTGCCCGCCATACCAGCTGCTCTGCGTGGGACACGGAGGGACACAGGGAGCTGGTGTGAAACTGTGTTTGCATGTATTCAGATGCGTATGTCCACAGTTCATGCGTGTGATACATGCATATACAGTTTAAGTATTGTTGATGTATGTATGGGTGGTATCGTGTAAATGTGTGGTGCATGGATATGTAGTGTTTATGTGTGTTTAAGTGTGTGGTGCAGTGTACCTATGTCTGTGGTCATATGTGTTCATATTGCGTAGGGATGAGTTCGTCAGTTGAGATATGCCTGTCTCTATAGATGCAGGTATAAATATGGTGCGTGTACATGGTATGTGTGAAGGTATGTATGTGTGTTCACTTATGTAGAGGGGTGTGCATATGTGTACTCTGTCACGCATGTGTCATGGACGTGTGTATGGTAGGTGCATGAAAGTGTGTGGGGGGATAGTGTGTTTGGAATGTGCATCTGTGTGTGCAAGGCACCCGTGTGTGGTTGCATTTATGCATGTACACGCATTGTGTGGGTGTGTGAGTGCAGGAAGAGGGAAAGTCTGGGAACACCCCAAGCGGCAGGGCTGACAAGACCTTGCCGTCTAGCACTGGGTGTGGTTTGGGGGACCCTCTGGCCTGCCAGGCCTGAGAGTCCCCAGCCCTGCCTGCTCTCAGTGGTGCAGATGGGGAGCAGAGGGCCTCAGGGGCATTGGGGGTGCCTAGCACCAACCCTCCCACCCCGCTGGCCCCTGCCCATGCCGGCAGCCTCACCGGAGGGGTGCGTTGTGGGCTTCAGGTGGATGTTCTGGCTGAATCGGGGCTCGCGCACAACCTCGGGGGCCTCGTAGTTGCGGAAGAGGTGAAGCTCGGCTGGCTGCCGGTCGGACAGCGTCCCCGTGAGCATGACCCTGGGGATGGAAGGGGCACACTGATCCCGGGGTCCCATCACTCCTCGAGAGCAGCAGGCTGACCCACCCACACGCTCTATGAGGTGCCAGGAGGGCAGATGGTCCAGGACAAAAGGGGTTCACTATGCTGGAAACACCCTGAGTCCACCCAATGCTGAGGGAGGCATCCCGGGCTCTGAGCACTTTCCTGCATACCCATTCTTTTGCCATGAGAAAAGGCAGAATGGGGGCCATCACGATAGCACAGCAAGAAGGGCGTTTGCTTTGCATGCGGCCAACCTGGGTTCTATCCCCAGCATCCCATATGGTCCCCCAAGCCTTCCAGGAGTGATTTGATTTCTGAGCACAGAGCTAGGAGTAACCCTTGAGTAGCATTGGGTGTGGCCCCAAAAAACAAAACAAAGTAAAGAAAAAGAGACAGACAGACAGACAGACAGACAGACAGACAGACAGACAGACAGACAAGACAGACAGACAGAAAGTGGGGAATGTGCTGAAATACACAAAATTGGTTTCCAAATTGGCACTTGGGTTAGGAAATCTGGGGGTGGCATTTCCTCTTCCTGTCTTTCCCCCACCCTGAGTGTCCCAACAGACCGAGTCCAAGAGTATTAGTCTTGGGCCTGAGGCCGATACTGCAGCTGCTGAGGGGTTTGTCGGGCTGGCAGTTGATTCCGGTTCCACCCCTAACTCTTCATGGTCCCCCAAGTACAGCCTACAGTGGCCCCAGTATCACCGCCCTTTCCCCCAAAAAATGGGCTATGTGTATGCCTTCATTAACATAAAAATGCTTGACTGTGTTTTCTTTTCTTTGTTTTGTTTCATTGGAGGGCCACACCAAGTGACGCTCAGGGGTAATTCCTGGCTCTGCACTCAGAAATCACCCCTGGCAGGCTCAGGGGACCATAGGGAACTCAGAACAAGGTCCATTCTGGATCGGCCACGTGCAAGGCAAACAACCTACAGCTGTGTATCACTCTGCCTCCGACTGTGTATTCTACTTTCTTTCCTCTGGGCCACACCTGATCAGTGCTCGGGAGTCTTTCCTAGAATGGTGCTCAGGGCTTCATCTTTACACTGTCTGGGGGCTCACCAACCAGGGTCCCCAAGCTAATAAGCATGTGCTCTGGCCCTCAGAGACAACACCCTAGGTCCCCAAAGGTTTTATTTTGGGGAGAAAAATAAAACAGGAGCCGGAGCATAGCACAGGAGGGGCATTTGCCTCTCACGCAGCTGACCCTACTTCAATCCCTGGAATCCCACTTGGTCCCCTGAGCCTGCCAAGAGTGATTCTTGAGTGCAGAGCCAGAAGTAACTCCTGAGCACCGCCAGGTGTGGCCCCCCCCCCCCAAAAAAAAAAAAAACCACATAAAACAAACTCTCTCTAGCCCTTAGCTCTTATAGTTCACCTCCTCCAGGAAGCCCTCCCTGGCCAGGGATCAGTGAGTGAGCACTTTCTCACAACCTGGGCTAGGCAATGTGCTGGATACTGGGGCTGCTGGAAGAACCAGGCTGGGTTTCTCCTACTTAAGCATGTTCCCAGGAACGCCCAGTTGAAGCAGTTGATGGCAGCTGGAGGTGGCAGGAAAGTGGATCCTGAAGATGGCCCAGAGGCGAGGCTGCTCAGCAGGCCTGAGGCCTTGAGTTCCATCTCTGCTGCTGCCAGATGTGAAGTGGCTGCCCCACACCACACTGTGATTCACCCCCAGGTCGCTGCAGTAGGTTCCCGGGAAGGGGGAGGCTACGAAGGGGCTCAAGGGGAACAGAGGCGCCGGGGGTTCCCTGGATGCTCCTACCTCATGGAGGTCACCTCAGATGATCCATAGGGGCCTCCCCCACAAAGCACAGGGTTGGGGGGACAGAGAAGACCCACCACACTGGGCACTGGGCTGATGGGTCAGACAATTGTGGAAGGTCCCCATTGGCTTCCTGGGGGACAGGCCCCTCACTCCCGCAGGCTGAGTTCCACACCCCCCAAAACACTCCCCTGCCAGGGACACTCACTTGGGCTTCTTGACATCCGTCATCTTGGTGTGCTCCCCAAACTCCCGCTTCAGGAACTCTTCCAGGGGCCCCGACTCGTAGGGCCGTGAGCCCCGAAATACCTCATCCTTCATGCGAAAGTACACGCCCCGCATGTAGGCCATGGACTTGCCTAGGAATGGGGGGACATCAGGGAGAGCTGGGGCCCACCAGTGCCCCCCAAGTGTGGGCTCCCCTGAGCCCTGCCCCAGGGACCTCCTCTGAACCTTTGTATCCAGACAGAAACCCCAGTTCCCCACCCAGGGCCTACCCTGCACTCATGTTTGTTTGTTCCTTCAGGAGGGCCCCATAAGGTGGGCGCTAGTCAGTCTAGGGCCTGGGGGTGCCCGCATGGGAGTGGGGGACTGTGGAGAGGAGGGGTGCTGCCCGGGGAGAGGTTGTGCTAAGCCTCACACCAAAAGCAGAGCCCTGGATGGAGGAGAAATTCCCCCTACTATCCCCAAAAGGGAGGTCTGGATACCCTCTCCAGACAAACGCCTACGCTGGATCTGTCCTGACTCATGGGGAGCCTCAGTTTCCCCATGAAGCCTGAATATTGGGCAGAAGTGAGAGCACCCCAAATCTCTCCTGAGACTGCCCCCCCTTCCTCACCCCACACACCTTCCCTCCAGGCTGTGTCTCCCATGTGACAGACCTGCCCAGTAGCCACAGAGTGGGGAGAACCAGATTCTCAAGGGCTGGATTTGGACCATCTTGGGCTCTGGATTTGGCCCAGCTAGTGGGGGACAAATGACTGGGCAGGGGAGGCGAGGAATGGGCAGTCTGGGCCCCATGACGTGCTTTGTGACTGGATTCATCCCCCCAGGAACAAGGTACAGTGAGCAAACAGGGTGTTGAGATGGTGTACGCCCTGTAGGGGAATCCCAAGGGAGCAGCACCCCACTGGGAGGGGCCTGGGCCTTGCCTACAGTTACTCAGGGTGCAGGGAGGAGGGGCCAAGGCCACGGACAGAAGTGCCTGAGTCTGTCCTCCCCAGGGGTGGGCCTACTCACCGTGCAGGATGGACAGGGCCAGGATGCCACCCGTGCTGGTGCCTGCCACCCAGTCAAACAGGTCCTTGGTGGCGATGCCCGAGGCCCGCTCGATGGCCAGCAGCAGCTGGATGATGACCAGGCCCTTCACGCCGCCCCCGTCCAGGCACAGCAGGTGGTCGTGGCTGGGGGGACAGAACAGGGGGGATAAGGAGGCCTGAGTCTGCGCCTCGGGGCCTTGCTCCAGACCAGGTGACTGGTGGGCGTTTCACAGCTCCCTGAAATGCCTCAAAGCCTGAAGTCACCCATCTTCCCGATGTGAGCAGGAATGAAGAGCTGAGGGGAGCCCTCCTAAGGCCACAGTGGTGAGCGAGGGGTTCAAGGGCTGAGTCTTGGGGTGCGGGGCTGAGCCCCTTGTGTTCCAACGGCCTGTCTCAACTCCTCAGGGCCACACCCAGACCACTCCTGGTCCATGCTTCCCTCCACCCAACTGGAAGCTTCCAGAGGCTTCAGGAGGGCGGGCTCAGGCTCAATGCAGGGCAGCGCTGCACCCCAGTGCACATGGGAGCCGGTGGACAGACTCTGGCAAAAGAGGGGAGACCTGTACCCCCTCACAAGGGGCCTGAGGTCCCCCGCAGTCCAGCCAGGAGCTGACTCAGTAAGGACAGGTCAGCGGGGAGCAGGCAGTGCTGGTTACAGGGTGGCCAGCAGAGGGCAGTGGGAGACAGGCAGTGCCAGGTTTAGGGTCGCCCCAGAAGACAATGGGGAACAGGCAGTTAGGCTCAGATGCCGCCAGCAGAGGGCAGTGGGGAGCAGCTAGTGCTGGGCTAGGGGGTTCCTCCCACTGATGTAGAAGGGGTTCTCTGTAGTTTGAGGAGGAGTTGCGATGTTTACATGGGGGGCAGCAGATTGACACCCCAAACTTATCCTGAAGCAGCTAGAAAGAGGGGAATGTCAGGTTAGGGGGAAGTTATGGTGAGGAGGGGGTTGTTACACTGTGACAGGCAAGGACCCAAGACAAGAGATCACCAGGTAATCTCTGGGGACCAGCGCCAACATGCACCCCAGCTCCTCAACCATAGCATATAGGATCCTGAGAAATTGGAGGGGCCTGGGAAGAGCTAGGTTGGTGCCCACAAGATCTGCAGGGTCCAATGAGTGCTGGAATGGGGTGGGGGGGGAGGCAGTCCATTTGGCATTTGGCCATGGAGGCCCATTTATATGACAGACATGACAGACAGAAGGCGGGTCCCAAGTCTGTGACCCCCTAGGACAGGAGAGATAGACCAGTGGTCACGTGGATTCAATCCTCAGCACCCCAAAGGGTCTCCCAGCTCAGCTAGGAGATCACTAAGAGCAGAGCCAGGATTTAGCCCTGAACAGCATTGGTGTGGTCCCAAAACCAAAGGGGGGGAAGACCGTGACCCCAGCCACGCCCAAACCCTTCTCATTACCATGAGCTGCAGAGATTCTGGCTTCCCTGCAGAGCCCTCCCCATCACCCCTGCTTCTCAGGGGACCCCCCTCAACTCTGCTTCTCAGGCCCCCCTCACCTCCACTTCTCAGGACACCCCCTCACCTTCGCTTTTCGTCCCTCATGGAACTCAAGATAAAGGCGGGTTTCCGGGCTCGGGAGATGTGCAGAATGTCCTGCAGTTCTGCGGGCACAGGGCAGGGTGGGCAGGGCTGGGGGGCACCCCAGGGCCAGCCTGAGCTAGTGCCTCCCTGGGAAGGGGCCCCACCCCACTCAGCAGCCAGGGCCCCGAGACAAGAAGGGCTGCTGCCCAGGGGACTCCTACACTGACATGATCCCACCCCACTCGCTTCACTTCAGCACCCAGCAAGTTCTCTCCTGGGTCCACCATGCTTCGCCACTACCCAGAGGCAGCATGAGGTGATTGGCCAGGGAGGGATGTCCCAGGCAGGGTCCTATACCATGAACAGTGGGGACAGGCATCATCTGAGGCCCTGCCCCATCCCATTCTTCCCCCAGGTCCAGACATGGCCTTGGCCATGTTTTCCCCAATCTCTTTGGCCACTGTCTGAGTCCCTAGCCCTCCCATCCCCGTGCCATCCCTGACCACAGCCTGCCCCTCCCACCTGGCACCACAGCAGGAAGCAGCCAAGCGAGCAAGCAGGCAGCAAGCAGGGCACATGGGCAGAGTGGGCTCAGTGAGGGGGCAGTGGGCAGGGCATCCTGTCTGCCTGTTCAGGGGGCTCCACTTACAGGCTAGGCCCCGGGTGGGCAAGCCCTGGCTCAATAAGGGGCCCAGCTTTTGGGGGGTGAGCACTAGGGGCACCAGAGATGCCCTGGGCAGTTGCCATGCTCGAGAGACAGGAGGTGGTGAAGGGGTTGGGAGCAGTCCCCGAACCAGGGTGCTTACCCTGTAGAAGCCAACTTCGAGCCCAGGCGCTGTCCTAGGCACCAACATGGAAGGGACTCACCCCCCCAACACTCAAGATCTAACAGGGGGGTTGTCTCTGGGCTGAGGTCCTGCCCCACCTTCCTGCCTTCACCCGGCCAGCTCCTCCTTGAGCACCCCTGAGCGGGCGGGGGGGCGCCTACCAAGGTTGTTTAAGCTGACTGGTGGTGGCTGCGACCTTTCCAGGGAGAAGAAGGGGTGCGGCATGGTGGCAGAGCCCTGTTCCGAGGGGCTGGCCTGGATGAGGGGGCAGCAGCCACCGGCCCCCACGGTTCTCAGCAGGGTCAGGAGCGCCCTCCTGGTGACTACTGGCCGAGGTTTGGGGGAGACAGGCTCAGAAAGAATATCCGTGTGCAGGGGCCCCCCTTTCTACTTGGGTACAAGGGTTTAACTAGGGTCCCAACAGGGCATGTGGCTCCAAAGGACCCTGCTCAGCAGAGGGGTCAAGGGGGAAAGGAGTGTGAAGCGTGAACCCGCACACCACAGCCTCCAACCCCAGCTCCCGGGGTGGGGGGCTTCTGAGGAGGGGTCCGCTTCCAGCCCGCAGCCAAGCACCCAGCAAGCAGCGCATGCGTAAACCTGAGAGCAGAGGGGAGGGCTACACACATGCACTCATACAAACTCACACCTATGTACATTCACGCACAGACTCACCAACTCACATGCTCAAACACACAAACTCACTCCATAAACATGCCCTCTCACACATCTTCAAACAAACACACATGAGCACACAAACACCCACTTGGACACACACACACAAACACATTCACTCACATATTCATTCACACACACAACAAACACAAACACACACACACTCTCACACCCCCAGACCCCAAGCAGGTCCTTCTTTCCATCAACCAAGTCCCCCAGAGCTGCCGCCCACCTGCACTCCACCTACAGGAGGACAAGGACACTCATGATGGGTTGGGGACCCCTTTGGAGAAGGAGCCCCTCAGGGTCTAGAGGCTGATGCCTGCCCCGCCCGCTGCACCCACCACCCCGCCCAGTTCTGACCCCATAATCCCGAGTGCTTACCTTTGTGGACCTTGGAGGCCATAAACATAGGCGTCTCCCCAAAGTCATTGGGGGTGTCAACTTCTGCCCCAAACACAATGAGGGCCTTGACCAGCTCAACATTGTCTTTCTGTTGGGGATGGGGACGGTGTGAGAGGGAAGAGGCCGGAGGTTAGGAAATGCAGAGAAAAGGGAGTGCTGGCTTCCTCATCACCCCTCTGCTCTCAGTAAACCCTGAGCACAGACAGGCATGGTCCCAAAATGAACCAAAATAGTCAATTATCATCTGCTTTGGGCATGGAGGGTGGCAGAGTTGTGGTGGGCAGAAGCACTGGCACTTGAGAACCAGAGAAGACGGTTAACTTCTACCTCGGCCGGCCCAGCCCTTTTCCGCCTCATGTCTCTACATGCCTCCGACCCAGACCCGACCAAGGTTCTATCCCCATCCCATATGGTCCTCCAATCCTTCCAGGAGCGATTTCTGAGTACAGACTGCCCTGGAGGGGACTGGAGCGCTAGCATAGCAAGAAGTGTGTTTGCCTTGCATGCTACTTATCCTAGCTTGATCTCTGGCACCCCATATGGTCCTCTGAGCACCACCAGGAGTGATCCCTGAGTGCAGAGCCAGGAGTAACCCCTGAGCACTACCGGGTGTGGCCTCAAAACAAACAAAAAAGGAAAACGAGTGACCAAAAGACAGTACAGCAGAAAGGGCACTTGCCTTGCATGAGGCAGACCTGGGTTGGATCCCCAGCACCCCATATGGTCTATGGCCCTCCAACCCTCCCAAGACTGGTTCCTGAGCACAAATCCTGAATACTTCCAGGTGTGTTCCCACCCAAGTAAAACAAAATTAAATTAGCAGGCCAGAGTAATAGCACATCAGGGTAGGGCATTTTGCTCAGAGTCAGAAATCAGTAACTCCTGAGCACCACTAGATGTGACCCAAAAACCAAAACAAAAAGCAAAATTTAAGTTAGGCTGTTTCCTGGGCTAGAGTGAAGGGTCTTAGATGGAGCCCTGAGAAAAGGGGTATTATCTGGGGGCTGAGAGGGGTGCTTGGAAGGACTCCTACAGGAGGAGGCAGTGTGGCAGAGGAGGCAGGCTCGGATGGCTCACCGACATAGCAAGGTGCAGCGGAGTGTTCCCATGCTCCCCCCGGGCACCCGCATGGGCCCCGTGTGTCAGCAGCACCATGACGCACTCGAAGCGGTTCCGCATCACGGCCACGTGCAACGCAGTGTTCCCGGTGGAGCTGGTGCTGTTGACATCGCTGCCCCGCTTCAGCAGCATGCGGGCCATCTGCGGGGGGGAGGGGGGGGCCCAGGCAGAGTCAGCAGGGGGCCTTCTTCCCTGTGTTCAGTGGCTTCTGGAAAGTTCTAGCAGCAGAAGTGGGCAGGTCTGGGCTCCCACCCGTCATTGACGCCCCAAGAACAAGGGGACTGTGTGAGGGGGTTCTGTGTGCACCTCTGAGCCCATGGGCTCCTCCTCTCCTGGCTGAGGGTCTTTTCGGGGCCCAGATCTTCCGAGGGCATAGACTGAGCCACCAAAGTCCCCAGCTAAGCCCTGGACCACACAGTATTTTCTCACTTGAGAAATTTTCTCACCCACAGGATATCTGAACCCCAGGATATGTAAAGAAATCACATGGGGGTTGAGGGGCATGGCCATTTCAGGACATCACCTCTCCATGGGCCTCCCTGTCCCGGGATGCACCAGAGTTCAAGGCCCCCCCCCCCAAGGCCCTGAGCATTAGACCTACCAGCCACTCTCCCACCCCACCCACCCTGGGACCTGTCCATCACCCAAGGCCCCACATATCCTGGAACCTGCCACTCAAGACTCGGACCCCACCTATCCTGGAACCTGTCACTCCCACTCGCCCCATGGTCTGCCATTCATCAAGATGCCACCCACCTCAGCGGTCTTGGCCCAATGGAGTGGGCTGGCGCCATAGCGAGGATCCTTGCTGTGGATCTGGTTGCTGTCCATGCTGATGATCATCTCAGCACACCTGGGGACAGAGGCCCAAAGGGGAGTGAGGAAGGTCAGCGTGGGGCTCCTGGAAGAGGGTCTCTGGGCTCAATCCTGGGATTCCATCTACTGGCTAGAGCACTTCTGCCCAAGAGGGAATAAAATCAAGCACAGACAGCCCAGCTCAAGTGAACTCATGTGGACTGAGGGTATCCTGGGCCCCTGGATATCAAGCTGCCCCTCCAGGAGCCTTCCCTGATGGCCAACAAGCCAAGATGGATCTCATTGGTGCCAGGCATGATACAGGTCAGGCTGTGGCTTCTTCATGGAAACCTCTGGGCAGTGGCTGAGCCCATGTGCAATAGGAAGTGGATTCCAGTAGAACCAAATGTTAAGACATTCCTGCACCTAGTTCTGTGCCTGTCAAATGCTACTCTCACACACCCTCCATCTCTGCCAGGGGCCTGGGTGGCACCTGCATCCTGTGACTTGGGCACAGCCCTCTCTTCTCCTAGGTCTGTAAGCAACAAAAATGCAACCACAGGGCCAGAGCAATACCATAGCGATAGGGCATTTGCTTTGCATGTGGCTGACCCAGGACAGACCACTGTTTGATCCCTGACGTCCCATATGGTTCCCCAAGCCAGGAGCGATTTCTGAGCGCATAACCAGGAGTAACCCCTGAGCATCACTGGGTGTGGCCCAAAAAAAACAAAACAAGGAAAAAAAAGAAAGAAATGCAACCAGGTGGGGCCGGGGTGATAGCACCAGGTGCTGGCAGGACGCCTGTCCACCTGCACATGAACCCAGCTGCATTCAGCACAGAGGTGAGCGGGGCCTCCTCTGCCCCCTAGTTCCTAATTGGCAGCTAGAAAAGGGGATTCTGGCACTGAGGGTGTGGCTCAGTGGCAGAGTAAATGGATGAGGCCTAGGGTTCAACTCAGCAACCCCCAAGCCAAACCAACAATGAAAAAAGGAAATGGTTTATGTCTTGATATTAATGAGTCTAGAAGACACAAGGACCTGCAGCAATAGCGCAGTGGGGAGGGCGTTTGTGTTGCATGTGGCTGACCCAGATTTGATTCCCAGCATCCCGTAGGGTTCCATGAACACTGCCAGGGAGTGATTCCTGAGTGCAGAGGCAGGAGCAATCCTGAGTACTGCCAGGCGTGGCCCCCCAAAAAGAAAAATACTCAAAAGACTTAGTGGATATATATATATATTTTTTTTTCCTTTGTATGTTTAAAATATTGAGAAGTGATATTTCGCGTCCTGATCTCAACCGTATGTGAAGGGCAACAGAACTGAAGCCATCAGGGGCTGGGCTGCTGCAGGATGAGTCATGATGGCAGTCTGATAGAAGTAGCTACTGCCATGTTCCCAGGTGGTCCTATGACAAGTACACACACACACACACACACACACACACACACACACACACACACACACACACACACACACACACACCTGTTCCCAGAAAAAAAAACTGGAGAGATGAGAGCCTATGGGCCTGGCACTAAGATGTCTTCTCCAGCTGGGAAGGAAGGAAACATAAAAGCAGACACAGGCCTTGGGCAACCTACCCTACAGCCCGGCATAGAAGTGCAGAACCCTGCAGGCAGGCAGGGACTGTCTACATTGGGCTGAAGTTAGAGCGGGTGGTTAGAAACCCAGTTCAGGAGCCCCTCCAAGTTTTAGAGAGGCCCGAAAGTCTAGCACTGGAGCCCCACATGGGGACGTTGGCCAAGGAGGATCCTGAAGGAAATTGAGATGATTTCGATGGACCGAGAAAAAAGTTCCAAGACCTACAGCACCTGATCCTTAGCACTGACACTGCACGGCGTGCTCAGGATGCCCCACACCCTGACACCATGGGACTCTTCCTATCAAGGGTGAGGCCCTGAGTTTCATCCCTTGGGCCACGCAGCACAACATAATAAAGCCCTGATAATTTTCCTGCCCAGATAATACTGTTTGTTTTTGCACAGAGAATAAATTCCTTAACCCTTCATTGGGGCAGAAAGGCTTGTGGGCATGAGGGCAAGGAGCCAGAGCAATAGCACAGAAGTAGGGCGTTTGCCTTGCATGTGGCTGACCCAGGACGAACCTGGGTTGGATCCCCAGTATCCCATATGGTCCCCTGAACCAGGAACGATTTCTGAGCACAGAGCCAGGAGTAACCCCTACAGGTCACTGGGTGTGGCCCCCCAAAACAAACAAACACTTGTGGGCGGGACACTGGGGTGGGTCATTATAAGACTTGGCACCAATAGGCATGTTCTGAGCTTGGCAGTAAAGGGGCGTGTCTTCATGGGTGGTTACCAAGGGGCGTGTCATTGTGGGCATGGTAACCAAAGGGCGTGTCCTGAGCGAGGAAGCGTGTCATTGGATGGGCACTCGGGGGCGTGGCCGGTGGGCGTGGCCAGGCGGAGCTTACCCCCTCTGCGAGAACTTCATGGCGGTGTGGATGGGGTAGCCAGTGGGGCCCAAGATGTTGCAGCGGGCATTGCACAGCAGCAGCACACGCACCATCTCCTGCTTGCCCAGCTGGCAGGCCAGATGCAGCGGGGTGAGGCCCTGGTTGTTGACCTGGTTCAGGCCGGCCGAGGCATTCTTCCCTAGGAGCTGAGAGTTGGTTGGTTGGTTGGTTGGTTAGTTGGCTGGCTATCACTCCTGCTGCACCAGGTATTATTTTTTATCATTAAAACAAACAAACGGGGGGCCGGGTAGGTGGCGCTGGAGGTAAGGTGTCTGCCTTGCAAGCGCTAGCCAAGGAAGGACCGCGGTTCGATCCCCCGGCGTCCCATATGGTCCCCCCAAGCCAGGGGCGATTTCTGAGCACATAGCCAGGAGTAACCCCTGAGCGTCAAACGGGTGTGGCCCAAAAACCAAAAAAAAAAAAACAAAAAAAAACAAAAAAACAAACAAACGGGGGCCGGAGAGATAGCATGGAGGTAAAGCGTTTGCCTTTCATGCCGGAGGTCATCGGTTCGAATCCCGGCGTCCCATATGGTCCTCCGTGCCTGCCAGGAGCAATTTCTGAGCCTGGAGCCAGGAATAACCCCTGAGCACTGCCGGGTGTGACCCAAAAGCCAAAACAAAACAAAACAAAACAAAAAAAAAAACAAACGAACAGGGGCTAGAGCGATAGCACAGCGGTAGGGCGTTTGCCTTGCATGCAGCCAATCCATGTCGAATGGTGGTTTAAATCCCAGCATCCCACATGGTCCCCCAGGCCTGCCAGGGGCCGACTTCTGAGCACAGAGCCAGGAGTAACTCCTGAGCACCACCAGGTATGACGAAAAACCAAAAAAAAAAAAAAAAACAACAAAAAACAAAAACAAAAACGTGGGGCTAGAGCGATAGCACAGTGGGTAGGGCATTTGCCTTGCACAAGGCCAACCCAAGTTTGATCCTCAGTATCCCACAGGGTCCCCAAGCAGAGCCAGGAAAGACCCCTGAGCACAGAGCCAGGAGTAATCCCTGAGTACCACTGGGTGTGGCCCCAAACCAAAATAAATAGATATATACAATTAAAATAGAACAGGGTAGAGAGATAGTTGCAGTGGGGTGGGCCTTTGCCTTGCATGTGGACAACCTGGATTTGAACCCTGTTATCCCATATGCTCCCTTGAGCACCACAAGAAATAATTCCTGAGTGCGGAGCCAGTAGTAACCCCTGAACATTGCTGGATATAGTCCAAAAAGTAAATCAATCAAACACCAGGGTGCTGAAGAGATAGCTCAAAAGGGTTGGCAGGCAGGCTTTGATGCAGGAGTCCTGGGTCCATCCCAAGCACCCAATATGGTCCCCCAAACAGCACCAAGAGTGATCCATAGCATAAGCTGGGACTGAACCAAATACCTTTAGATGTGACAAAACTGAACAATAAGCAAAACAAGAGCTAGTCCTGAAAGAGCCCAGAGGTTGTCCTGTCCTCCTGGGTGCCCGCTGCCCTATCCCTGGGGTGAATCACAGCTGCTGGGCACTGACGTGGCCTGGATGGATCAGTGCCAGGCAGGCACCATGCTGGCACTGAGACCTTATCCAAAGGCCCGTCTCACACCACACTCACAATTGGGGGTCCTCTGAGCACATCATCCTCAGCACTAGCCTCAGCTGCTCAGCGTGAGGAACGCAGCCCCCTCCCACGCTTCTCTTTAGGAGGGCCCAAAGCACTAGTGACTGACCAGCTTTGGGCAGATGTGACCCGATAAGTAAAGGTGTAAGCACGGTTAGGTTTTGGGTCTTGAGAAAATGTTTCATGCCAGGGAGATGCCCCTGGGGGCAGGACAGACGAGAAGAGGGTCGGCAAAGTCTCCAACGTGGAGCTTAGAACTCTGGGCCCAGGTGACAGGGAGGCCAGGAATGCCACCCACACTCCAGGTGGTGGTGTCCTTACCCACTCACCTGCAGCACCTGAGAACTGTCCCCCTGGACGGCGTAGTGGAAAGCTGTCTCCCCGTTGTTGTCGGTGACATCCAGCTGTGCGTGGCAGTAATGCACCAGCTCCACCAGGACCTCGCTGTCGCCTTTGCGGCAGGCCAGGTGTAGCGGGGTGCAGCCCTCCTCGTTCTCCTTGCTGTTGGCGCAGCTGCAGGAGGCACAGGCAGGTGAGCACATGGCCTGGTCATGGCGGGGGTGTGTGCGCTGAAGACCCCAAGGTAGAGATGGGGATGTGGGGGAGACATATGCCACACTCAAGCCAGCTGCTTCACACATAGAGGCGAATGGTGAAGGTGTGTCCCGGGTGTGAGGTGTGTGTGTACGTCTGTCTGCATGTGTGTTCTGTGTACACATCTGAAAGCGAGGCTGGTATGAACACACAATCCCACAAGGCCTGTGCAGGCCAGAACTAAGGTGAGTTGCTGCACCATGAGGCTCCAGAAAGTGGTTTGGTGGGTGGCTCTCATGCTTGGGATGAGTGAGGTCCTGAGTTGGATCCTTCACACTGCAAGCCCCCCCAAGCACCACCAGGTGTAGCCCAGGTGGCCCCCGAGCACCCTGGATCCCAGCACAGCTTACCCCAACTAGCCACCTTGTCAGAAGCCCCGGGTCTCCTCCCTCTGCAGCACTACCAGGTATGTCAGTATAAGAAAATAAGAGACAGGGGCTGGAGTGATAATGCAGCGATAGGGCATTTGCCTTGCATGCAGACGACCCGGGACAGACCTGGGTTCAATCCGCGGCATCCCATATGGTCCCCCCACAAACCTGCTAGGAGTGATTTCTGAGTGTGGAGCCAGGAATAACTCCTGAATGCTGCCAGGTGTGGTCCAAACACCCACCCCCCCCCCAAAAAAAAGAAGGAAAAAAAAAAAAAGAAAAGAAGAAACAGGGTGATGCTCCAGCGCTGGACCATGGGGGAGCGCTGTGAGCATTAGAGGTCCCCAGGCCCTACTAGGAATGCACCCAAATAAAGGTGCCCAGGACAGGATGGCAGCTGGCCCTTGGGGAGAAGCACCGTGGATAGCTGAGCAACCTCGCTCTACTTTCGGGACCCATTCCCGCGTATGGGGCGCAGGGGATTGGGAAGTCGAAGGTTGCAGTGGGTGTAGAACAGCTCCAGCCTGGCCCGAGCAGGTCTTGGAAACTGTTTGCTCCACAGACCAAGTTTCTCTGCCCTAGTCCACGGCCACACTGTCCTTGTCTGGGGGTTGCCATGTCCCGGGCAACCTTTATGGTGGCGGAGGGGACTGGTAGCTCATAGACATACAGACACACACAAACATGCACACACAAACACACACACATGCGTACACCCCACCTGCCCCCGTCCCGCATCCACACGCACACACAAATCCAGACCCGACCTTCCCAACACACAGCCCAGCTCCCCCACACACGCCCCCAGCAGCCCTGCCCCGGCGCACCTGATGATGATGCGGCTGTGGTGGAAGCACTCTCGGATGCCCAGCTCCACGGCCAGATGTGCCACTGACCAACTGGGGTGGCTGCGGACCAGGTCCGTGAGGTGTTGCAGGGTCTCGAGGTGCAGCGCTTGCGCGGAACTCTCGTAGAAGGGCGGCAGCTGCGCACTGTACTGCTGGAAGCTCACTAGCGAGTCTGCCTCGACCTCCAGCTGGAAGAGTCTGGGGGCATGTGGGAGGGTAAGTGGAGGCAACCGTGAGCCCCGAAGGCCCTTGGCCACCACCCAGGCCCTTGGCCACCACCCAGGCCCCTGCAACAGAAGCCTGCACCAGGTCGGCAGGGAGAGGTGCAAGGGCTTGGCAAGGGTGCCTGATATGTGAAGACCCCAAGGTTGGTCCCTCCACTCTGCACAGATCCCTGACCACTACTGAGTGTAGCCCGGAGTACCCCCAAGCGGCAACATAGCATGGGGTCCTGGCCATGAACTCTCTGGTCCACATGTCTACACTGAATGCTGTTGGGAGACACCCCGGGCTCCTGAGCATTGCCTAAGAGTCCCCCAAAATAGGCTATATTCCACAACAACCAGTCAGTGCCTGCCTCCAGCTGTGCACCCTTCCCTCACACACACACACACACACACACACACACACACACACACACACACAATATCACAGAAACTGCACTCATGCCCACACAAACATCACACTCACACGTCTAAAGGAAACTTAGGCTTTTGGAGGGGGGCACACCTGGCGTCACTTAGGGGTTAATCCTGACAGGTTCGGGGGATTATAAGGGATGCTAGGGAATTGAACTTGGGTTGGCCACATGTAAGGCAAACACCCTCTCTGCAGTGTTATTGCTCTACCTCAAGACTTTATTTTATTTATTATTATTATTATTATTATTATAGTTTTTGGGTCACACCCGGCAGCGCTCAGGGGTTATTCCTGGCTCTGCACCCAGAAATCGCTCCTGGCCAGCTTGGAGGACCATATGGGGTGCCAGGATTCAAACCACCTTTTGTCCTGGATCGGCCCCATGCAAAGCAAACACCCTACCAGTGTGCTATCTCTCTGACCCTTAAGGCTTTCTGTTAATTGAAAAAGAGATGCCGGCCGAAGGGATAGCACAGTGGTAGGGCATTTGCCTTGCATGTGGCCAACCCAGGACGGACCTGGTATTGATCCCCGGCATCTGATATGGTCCCCCAAGCCTGCCAGGAGCAAGTTCTGAGCACAGAGCCAGAAGTAACTCCTGAGCACCACAGAGTGTGGCCCTCCAAAAAAAAGGAGAAAAAGAGATATGCATTGTTGATGATTCTCATATTTATTTTGATCAAACCCTGTCACAGGCGCTATTTTTATTTTGCTTCTTGTTTTTGTTTTGGGGCCACACCTGGCTATGCTTGGGCCTCACTCCTGGCTCCGAACTCAAGAATCACCCCTGGCAGTACTCAAGAGACCTTAAGGAATGCCAGGGATTGAATCCTAATTGGCAGTATGCAAGGCAAACATCCTCCCCACTGTACTATCACTCCAGTGATAGTGCATCCCTCATGAAGTTGTGAGAGCTACATCTGCAAGTCCCAGATCAGTCCCAAGGAATAACTGATTTTATTTATTTATTTATTTATTTATTTATTTATTTATTTTTTGGTTTTTGGGTCACACCCGACAACACTTAGGGGTTACTCCTAACTCTATGCTCAGAAATCACTCCTGGTAGGTTCGGGGGACCATATGGGATGCAAGGATTCAAAACACTGTCCTTCTGCATGCAAGACAAATACCCTACCTTTGTACTATCTCTCTGACCCCTCATTCTTTTTTTTTTTTTTTTTTTTTTTTTTTTGGTTTTTGGGCCACACCCGCGATGCTCAGGGATTACTTCTGGCTGTCTGCTCAGAAATAGCTCCTGGCAGGCACGGGGGACCATATGGGACACCGGGATTTGAACCAACCACCTTAGGTCCTGGATTGGCTGCTTGCAAGGCAAACACTGCTGTGCTATCTCTCCGGGCCCTTATTTAAATTTTTCAATCTTTTTTTTATTCTTTTTTTTTCCTTTTTTGGTTTTTCGGGCCACACCCATTTGATGCTCAGGGGTTACTCCTGGCTAAGCGCTCAGAAATTGCCCCTGGCTTGGGGGACCATATGGGACGCCGGGGGATCGAACTGCGGTCCTTCCTTGGCTAGCGCTTGCAAGGAAGACTCCTTACCTCTAGAGCCACCTCCCCGGCCCCTCTTTCGCCAAAACCACGATTGAAATTTATTTTGAGAGCCACACAGGGCACGTACTGACAGAGGCTAGGAGCAGAGTTCTGACTCCTGGAGCGGCCGCCCAGCACACAGAAGAGCCAAATTAAAAGTGGAAAGAGCCACATGTGGCTCGCGAGCTGCAGGTTGCTGACCACTGCTTTAGAGGAATACTTTCTAAAGCTCCATAAACTTAACCACAAAGTGGGGCCGGAAAGATAGCACAGTAGTGTTTGCCTTGCAAGCAGCCGGTCCAGGACCTAAGGTGGTTGGTTTGAATCCCAGCATCCCATATGGTCCCCTGTGCCTGCCAGGAGCTATTTCTGAGCAGACAGCTAGGAGTAACCCCTGAGCAATGCCGGGTATGGCCCCCCAAAAAAAAATCTTAACCACAAGTGAGCAAACAAACTGGGGTGCATCTATGTGGTGGAATATTATACAGCCATTAAAATAACTCAAGGAATAGGGACTGTCTAGTCTGTCATGTTAAGACAAAAGGTATTTTTATGACTTTATGATAGCATGTGATCTCAACCATGTCAAAGAACAAAACCTGGAAGGAAAAAAGGTCAGTGTGTGCACAGCAACATAATCATTTCAAGTTCTTCCCTATCTGATTCTGGGGGAGGAGGGTTTCTAAAGTTTCCACCAGGAACACACATGGCTTTGACAAAAGGGTGAGGCAGGCAGGAAGGCAGACGATAAATTTCAGGAAGCCATGAAAGTGAGGAAAAACACAGAAAGGAACTCAGCCAGCAGGAGATGAAGGCCTGGCCCCATCGGACTCCAATAAAGCTGCGACAATGACCAGACCCTCAGGAAAAGAAGCTCTAAGAACTTTTCCTTGGCAACTCGTGACCAATGACTCAGCTGTCCCGAGGCCTTGGCTGAGACCCTCCAGGAGGATCAGCTCTCCACAGCCCCCCAACAGAGTGTGAGCACTTCTGTCGATTTGAAGGTGCTCCCCTTGGCCTGACTCTCATCCCAGTCCGCTCTTCCGCTTTCACTGCCTTCCTGCCTGCCTTCTAGAAATCTCTTCACCCCCAGACTTGGACTCTGAGTGGAGCTGGGGCTAACATCTGTCTCCTTTCCCTACAAAGTATCAGTCACGCTGAGGTCAGAGAACCATGGGTCCTCGGGAATCCAGGCAAGGGGGGAGCTGTGGTGCAAGCAGTAGGGCACATGTTGAAGGACCGTGGTTCAATCTACCGGCATCCCATATGGTTCCCCAAGCCAGGAGCGATTTCTGAGCGCATAGCAAGGAGTAACCCCTCATCATCACTGGGTGTGGCCCAAAAAAGAAGAAAAGAAGAAAAACTCTAGGTAACAAGGATAAACTACCAGGCCCTCAAGGTTCCATGGATCAGGAGCAGTGGTCTGAGTGAGGTTGGGGAACTCAGCACCCAAGTACACACCCAAGGACACGAATTTAGCATCCTTCATCACACACTGCCGAAAGCCAGCCAGGAATGTGTGACACCCAGGACTGTGTTTGTTCCCTCCTGCTCCGTGCCTTCCCTTTCCACACTGTGTGATTTTGTTTTTTGTTTTTTTTGTGTCACCCAGTGATGCTCAGAGGTTACTCCTGGCTCTGAAATTATCCCTGGTGGTGCTTGGGGGGGAAGACCATACAAGATGCCTTGGGATCTGTGTGCAAAGCAAGTGCCCTCCTGCTGTACTATGAGTCTAGCCTCTCTCCCTGAGACTTTAGAAAATTCCCTTCCGGGCCCGGAGAGATAGCACAGCGGCATTTGCCTTGCAAGCAGCCCATCCAGGACCAAAGGTGGTTGGTTCGAATCCCGGTGTCCCATATGGTCCCCCGTGCCTGCCAGGAGCTATTTCTGAGCAGACAGCCAGGAGTAACCCTGAGGACCGCCGGGTGTGGCCCAAAAACCAAAAAAAAGAAAAAAAAAAAAAAAAAGAAAATTCCCTTCCCTGAATCCTGTAGCATGCAGGGGTTGGGCTAGGGCTTTTTTGCACCCCAAGTTTTGTAGTAGAGCCCAAAGGGTGAATTCCACAAGGAAGAGCTGCTCTTTCCCTCGGGTGCAATTATCAATCAGTATGTACTGGTCAGCACATTAAAAGCGAAAACAGGAAAGCTAAATTTCAACATATCAGTTTTATAAAGCAATTTAAGTTATGGTGATTTAGCAGACCCACAGGAAAGCAAGAAAATTTGTCAGTACTTATACCAAATTAAAGACTTTTTTTTTTTTTTTTTTGGTTTTTGGGCCACACCCGGCAATGCTCAGAGGTTACTCCTGGCTGTCTGCTCAGAAATAGCTCCTGGCAGGCACGGAGGACCATATGGGACACTGGGATTCGAACCAACCACCTTTGGTCTTGGATCTGCTGCTTGCAAGGCAAACACCGCTGTGCTATCTCTCTGGGCCCAAATTAAAGACTTTTAAGTCATGTTACTAATGTGTGCAGCTTAAATTTGGTTTAACATTACCCGTCAAAATAAACTTTATTCTCTATAACTTAAAATGTGTGTATGTATAATAGTTTATTATATACAGTTAAGCCCACTGTTTTGACTGCAATAAAATGCTTTTTGAAATAAATGAAAAAAAATTGAACAGCGGGGGCTGGAGCGATAGTGCAGTGGTAGGGATTGTTTACCTTGCATGCCACTGACCCAAAATGGACTGTGGTTCAATCCCCTGGTGTCCCAAATGGTTCCCCAAGCCAGGAGTGATTTCTGAGTGCATAGCCAGGAGTAAAAACCCTGAGCATCGCCATGTGTCCCATAAAACCCCCCCCCCAGAAAAAAGAACAGTCTATTGATCAGTAAATATGAATTATCCTGCCGATGCCTGACACTGTCCTCAATGTAGGAAATGAATAGATGAAACAGACAAATGTTTTCTGCCATCGTGGGACTCAGACTCTTCTGGGAAAAATTGGCAGAGGAATGAAGGGGAAATTTAATCAGGAAACTGGCCCACCCAATAGGGGAACCACAGGGGACTCTATATCATGAAGTAAGTCAGAAAGAATAAAAACAGTATTGGGGGGCCAGAAAAATAGCACGGAGGTAGGGCGTTTGCCTTGTTTGCAGAAGGACAGTGATTCGAATCCCAACATCCCATATGATCCCCCGAGTCTGCCAGGAGCGATTTCTGAGTGTAGAGCCAGGAATGATCCCTGAGCGCTGTCAGATGTGACCCAAAAACCAAAAAAAAAAAAAAAAGTATTGGGGGGCCAGAGTGATAGCACAGCAGTAGAGTGTTTGCCTTGCATGCTGCTGACCCGGGACAGACCAGGTTCAATCCCCGGCATCCCATATGGTCCCCAGAGCCTACCAGAAGCAATTTCTGAGTGCAGAGCCAGGAGTAAACCCTCATGTGCCACCAGGTGTGGCCCAAAAAAACAAAAACAAAATAGTATTAGATTGGGGTTGGAGTTATATCACAGCAGGGAGAGCGTTTGTCTTGCATGCAGCCGACCCAGGTTGATCTATCCCTGGCAGCCCATAGGGTCCCCTGAGCCTGTCAGGACTAAGTTCAGAGTACAGGGTTAGGAGTAACCTCTGAGTGCCTAAATAAATAAATAGATAAATAAATAAATAAACCACCACACACACACACACACACACAAATGGGTGTTTTAACTTTGTGTGAGCTTTGTAACAGAAACAAAACACGTAATGCATATCATGGAGAGATCAAGGAAGTTCAAAACCTGCTGAGTGAGCTGGAAGAAACTAGAAGTCTCAGTAAGATCCCAGGGCATGTGTGACCATATTCAACATTGTACCAGGAACAGCTTTGCATTCTGCGCACTTGAGGGCGAACCAAGGAGCCGGACTGAGTTTCATGGGTACTGGCAGAAGACACGAGATTCCTGAGCCAAACACAAATGGCACTTTCTTGCCCACAAGAACAGAAGCCAGAGCATCAGCCTCTGTGCCAGTTCCCGGATCCCAGTACCCCCAGGGTGACATTAATAGGGCCAGATTTAGGAGACTGAACCCACTGCAAGTGCCCAAAAGCTGAGCTCAACTGTGCCTGCAGAGGAAGACAGTGTGTATATGCCACAAAAGGAACCTGAGTTGTGGAACGGAGGGGAGGAGAGAGAAAAGCCCCATGAAGAGGGATCTCTCAGCTGTTACTGTTCTAAGGTAATCAGGGAGGATCAAATCCCGGATATAGGCATGAGGCAATGGAAAAATATGTGAACAACCATAAACTATAAAAATGCAGCAGTATCCAGGGGCCAGAGCAATAGTACAGCAGGGAGGGTGTTTGCCTTGCACACAGCCAACCAGAGTTCAATCCCCGGCATCCCATATGTTGCCCTGAGCCTGCCAGGAGTAATTTCTGAACAGAGAGCCAGGAGTAACCTCTGAACACTGCCAGGTGTAGCCCCAAAAGAAAAAATGAAAATGTAGCAATTTCTTCTGCTAAGTGAAAAATGCCTCCCAGATTCCTGAGAGAGCATCATACAGCCAGGTTCAGAGGTAAAAGGACAGTGACTTAGCAGCCAGGAGCTGTGTATATGTGGGGTCCATCCCGCAAAGCAGTGGAGGACACGAGAATCCTAATGATTCCCTTCCCAATGGGAATTTCAGGAGCCTGCTGGTTATCTGCTTGGTACTTGGCTGGTTGGCTTGCTCTGTGTATGGAATATTTTTCTGGTAAAAATGCAAGGTGGCGGGGCCGGGCGGTGGCGCTGGAGGTAAGGTGCCTGCCTTACCTGCGCTAGCCTAGGAGACGGACCGCGGTTCGATCCCCCGGCGTCCCATATGGTCCCCCAAGCCAGGAGCGACTTCTGAGCGCATAGCCAGGAGTAACCCCTGAGCGTCACCGGGTGTGGCCCAAAAACCAAAAAAAAAAAAAAAATGCAAGGTGGGAATAAGAGATTACTAACCCTTCTGCCAATATCTTAGTGACCTTATTGAAGATATAATAATTTTCATAAAGTTCACTGTGCCTTTTTTTTTTTTTTTTTTTTGCTTTTTGGGCCACACCGGTGATGCTCAGGGGTTACTCCTGGCCCTGCACTCAGAGATCTGCACTTCTGGTTTGGGGGACCATATGGGACGTCGGGGAATTGAACTGCAATCTGTCCTAGGTTAACACATGCAAGGCAAACACCTTACTGCTTAAGCCACCGCTCTGGCCTCTGTACTTCATTTTATTTATTTATTTATTTATTTATTCATTTATTTGTTTATTTATTTGGTTTTTGGGCCACATCGGGCGGTGCTCAGGGGTTACTCCTGGCTGTCTGCTCAGAAATAGCTCCTGGCAGGCACGGGGGACCATATGGGACACTGGGATTCAAACCAACCACCTTTGGTCCTGGATTGGCTGCTTGCAAGGCAAATGCTGCTGTGCTATCTCTCCAGGCCCCTGTACTTCATTTTTTAAATTTTCTTTCTTCTTCACTTATTTTATTTATTTATTTATTTTGTTTTTTAGGTCATACCAGGCAGCGCTCAGGGGTCACTCCTGGCTCTATGCTCAGAAATCACTCCTGGCAGGCTCAGGGGACCATATGGGATGCTGGGATTCGAACCACCATCCTTCTGCATGCAAGACAAACACCCTACCTCCATGCTATCTCTCTGGCCCCAACACTTTTTATTTGTTTATTTATTTATTTATTTTTGGTTTTTGGGTCACACCTGGCAGTGCTCAGGGGTTATTCCTGGCTCTACAATTAGAAATTGCTCCTGGCAGGCTCGGGGAACCATATGGGATGCCAGGATTCAAACCACAGTCCTTCTACATGCAAGGCAAATGCCCCACCACCTGCTATCTCTCTGGCCTCTTCACTTATTTTTTCTATTAGATTTGTTTATTTGTTTTTTAGGGGGGCCACACAGAGCAGTGCTCAGGGGTTACTCCTGGCTCTGCACTCAGAAATCACAACTGGCAGGTTTGGGGGACTCTATGGGATGCCAGGGATGGAACCTGGGTTGGCTGTGTGCAAGGCAAATACCCTATCTGCTGTGCTATTTCTCTGGCCCCTTCCGATTCTTTTAAAAAATAATTTCACTCTCACTTATGTAGAAACAAATGTATCACAGTTAACTATTGTCAACTATGTGGTGCATGTTTTTTAAATAAAATAAATAAAACTTAACAAAAAAAAAATACAGGGTGGATGGGGCAGAGAGAAGAAGAGCTGGAACCAGGGAGGTAGCTTTGCATGGCCAAGGCCCTGGGTTCAGTCCTCACATACAAACACACAGACACACACACATATGAAAGCATGCCCCAAAACAAAGAGGCGAGAATCCCCAAAAGACCTTGAACTTTTCTACTAGATATCAAGGTTTACTTTGAAGTTAAATTTCCTTTTTTGGTGGCTCTCAGGGTTACTCTGGTTCTGTGCTCAGAAATTATTCCTGGTAGGCTCAGGGGATCCTATGGATATATGGGATGCCAGAGATTGAACTTGGTAGGCTGCATATAAGACAAATGCCCTACTGATGGTACTATCACTCTGGCCCCCAAAGTTATACTTTCTTATTTTTCCCCTAATATAATTTAAGGGGGATGGAGCAGTAGCGTAGTGTGGGTGTTTGCCTTGCACGGGGCTGACCCGGGACAGACCTGGGTTCAAACCCTAGCATCCCATATGGTCCCCCAAGCCAGGAGCGATTTCTGAGCGCAGAGCCAGAAATAACCCCTGAGCGTCACTGGGTGTGGCCTCAAAACAAAAAACAAAAAAACATCATATAAGGGTCCAAGAGATAATATAGTACAGCAGTGAGGATACATATCTAGCCAGTGCCTGCCCATGGTTCACTGCCTGGCACCATATAGTCCCCTGAGCATTGCCGGACGTGACTCTAGAGGCCCCTAGTAAACTGGAGTGACCCAGGTTACCTCTGGTACCACCAGACCTGCACAGCAGTACAACTCTGGGCCCTTGCATTAAAGCTCATTTGGTGACAAGTCTCCACTGGGGCTTCCAGGGCTCCAAATCACCCCCAAAATTAAATTAAAAGAACATAGGAAGGGCCAGAGCAACAGCACAACAGGTAAGGCATTCTCTTTGCATGGGCCAACCATGGGTTGCTGGGGATCCGTCCATGGGTTCAATCCTCGGTATCCATAGGGGCCTCCAAGACCACCAGGAGTATTTCTGAGCACAGAACCAGGAAATAACCACTGAGCACTACCAGGTAGAGCCCCAAAACAAAAAAAAAATAAAACAAAAGAGCATATGATACCATGGAACTCAGACTTGCACATGAGAGGCCCTGAGTTTGACCAACCGCCCCCCACTCCAGACCCCGCAGCCCCCCTGAAGTGCCTAAGGGAAGGTCTGTAGGTCTGTGAGTTCTGGGGTGTGAAACAGCACAGATGCCCCTTGAAGGGAAAAGGGAACCATGAAACTGAGGGCCCAGAGATAGCACAGCGGCGTTTGCCTTGCAAGCAGCTGATCCAGGACCAAAGGTGGTTGGTTCGAATCCCAGTGTCCCATATGGTCCGCCGTGCCTACCAGGAGCTATTTCTGAGCAGACAGCCAGGAGTAACCCCTGAGCATCGTCGGGTGTGGCCCAAACACAAAAAAATAAAAAATAAAATGATCTCTATATATAAAAAAAAAAAAGAAAAGAAACTGCATGGGATACAAAGCGGAATTCTCCAGGCACAACTGTGCAAATGCTGGGAGGAATCTCTCAGCCTGCAAACAGCAAGACACAAAATCAATGACTGTAGGCGCCGGGTCAGTGAAAAGGAACAAATAGTGAGGTATGAGCCTGCTTTCCATGGTGTCAGTGGATTCTGTTTGCTGCATTGCAGGGCATTCAACCTGGGGCCTTGCACATAGAAGAGTCATCACCCGGCCCCAGCACTACCTTCCCCTCAGGGTGGGGTGGTATCATGGAATGCCCAGGAGACCTCACTGAGAAATATGGACTTTCCTACACTTGTGCTTTAGATCATGATATTCAGGGAGTTGGGAATGCTCAGCCAGTCAGGCCAAACAGTTCAGGCTTGGCTGGCAATGCAGCACTTCTGAGGTCCCACCAAAATCAGGAATCTGGCCTGGGCATGAAACGGGACTCTATCCAAACACTTGCCAAGGATGCTGCTGCCTCGGTTTCCCCAATCTGCGCCTGTCTGACAGGACCTTGACCCCAACTTCTCTCAGTTCTGGACTAGGACTTGAACTAGGGTGATGGACTTGGTCTTCTCGACTTCCAGTCCCACCCCCTAAGCCCTCCAAAGTGCCATCAAAATAACCTTTGCTGAGACCCCAGGAAGCTGATCCTTGGTCAAGGGGTCCCCTCTACCCCAGCCTGGAAAAAAGGGTGGTGGGGCAGAGAAGGGGATACTGGTGGCTGCAGGGAACATCACCCACCGGAATCCATTCTGTAAGTTCCTGGGGTTCACCAGGATGCAGTCCCAGGTATGGTTGGGCACGTTGTGGAACAGGACGAGCTGGCCCTCCTCGCAGACCCGGCTGCAGGTGGCGTAGTCGGCTACGGGCACCTCCTTCACCCGGAAGGGGTTGGAAAACAGGTTGGTGACGCTACTGAGGGTGTTGACCAGGCGGCCGAAGAACTGCATCCCTCTGCCCAGCTGGGGGGTCCCCCTGCCTGCCCCCGCAGTCTGAAAGAAAACGGGGTCTCTGGTCAGCTGGGCTTGCTCTCCCATGCCCACCTCACCACGGCACCCAGAGAGCTCCCCACCAGTGCTGGCCTTGACTCAGAGATTCTAGGAACCTGGAAAGGAGAAGGGAGAGAGAAGAGAGAGAGAGAGAGAGAGAGAGAGAGAGAGAGAGAGAGAGAGAGAGAGAGAGAGAGAGAGAGAGAGAGAGAGAGAGAGAGAGCACTGAGCAAGTAGTAAAGTTCAGAAGGGAAGTCAGAGCAGGCCCCATCCCAAACCACCCCAAGCCCCCTGTGCACAGGAGACCCCAGGGATCTCACCAGGATGACCCCATGCTCACAGAAGGGGTGCTCAGGGCTGAGTGGCTGTGCCTATGTGGGTATGTCAATAGCCGGAGAGGGGCCTCTCATGGGCATGGCAATAGCTGGGGTGGACGTTTGTGGGGGTGTGACCTTGGAGGCAGCCAAGTGGTGTTCGATCCCTGCACTACATTGGATCCCTCAAGCTCATCGGGGAATTACCCGAGTATTGGGTGTGGCCCAAAACCTAAAAATGATATAAATAAAATTAGGTCAAGGGGACAGGAAGACTGAGTTCAATGCCCAACACAGCTGAATGTGACTCAAAAATAAAGACAGAAACAAAAAAAGATACAGGAGGCCCTGGGTTCAGTGACCAATACCACCCCCAAATCAATAAATGATACCCTATTGGGGCCGGAGAGATAGCATGGAGGTAGGGCGTCTGCCTTTCATGCAGGATAGTGGTTCAAATCCTGGCATCCTATATGGTCCCCCAAGCCTGCCAGGAGTGATTTCTGAGCATAGAGCCAGGAGTAACCCCTGAGCACTGCCAAGTGTGGATTCCCCCCCAAAAATGACACCTTATTAATTTAATGAATGGAGCTGAAGTGAAGTCAGTGTTCAGTCCCTTGCACTGGGATGATCCAGGTAAAGTCTGTGGGATGGACCGGTCCCCCTCAAGCTCCTCATTTTTTCTGCTCTTTGGAACTTCCAGGATTGTGGAGTTGGGGTGCCTGGGATGCCTCCTTGTAGCCAGAGGAAGGGAAAGGAAAGGTGAGAAAACTAGCCTGAAGAACAGGTTGGCCAAACGGAGACAAGGCACAAAGCTATGTTAGGCTGGTAGTGCCTGACCCCACGCCAGGCACTGTTTTGGGCTGAAACCCCCCAACTCTCCTGATGG